>NC_087201.1:111142847-111152847 GCF_015104395.2 Macrobrachium nipponense
AATATATATATATATATATATACATATAATAATATATATATAATACATATATATGTGTGTATATATATATATATATATATATATATATATATATATATATATATATATATATATATATATATATATATATATATACAGTATATGAAACTGCCTATTTGCAGTTCTGGATCCATGAACTCATCACAGAAAATTCGCCTCTTCGCGGTACTTTTCACTGAGAAATATCCACTAATTACTGTATTTTCATATAATTTTCATGACTAAATGCACTTTTTGGGATAAAACTATTAAAATGCTCAGGTATAAGCATTTTAGAGGTTTTTTGTGTTTAAACTATCAAAGTAGGCAGTTGTAAGTGTTTTTTGAGGTGGTCTTAATTATTCACGGCAAAAATACAAAGTTAAGGCGACATTAGGCTGGGTACTACTAGTTTCTAAGCATCCTCATGTAAACAAGTAAGTTTTGCCATTCTCAGAAAGTGCAAGCCATCCACAGGATTAAAGATAAGGCTTTCATCATTTCTTAAATAATTTTTGTAAATTTTACAAATCTATGATCTCACTTAATTCGTCATCTCAGGAACGAACCTCTGTCATAACTCGGGGACTGCCTTTTATATTGCATCATATATAATTTAAGTATGATAGCATAACTGCTGTTCGTCATCAAAAGAGTTACACTCTCATGGTTCCCTATGGCTCCGTAAGACAGACCAACTGATTAAAAAGAATTTTCTTATAGTTGATCTTGGCCAGAACAGTGCTTGCTGGCACTGAGATAGAATATAAAGTACTCAGACTCAGGACAAGAGTGATTGATAATTTGTCATTACCAAAAGGGTAAACCATGTTAGCCTAACTTGCTTATGAAACACAAATGTGATTGTAGCTCCCAGTCGCGCTTGACTTACAAGACTTGATGTTCGCCAGTTGTCCTTAATACTGGGGTTCTTTTTAATGTTAAACAAATATATTCATGTGGATCTACTTTCAATGGGCATTACTCTAATGGTAGTGACTTCACAGATATTGATAAAATTGCCGTGATATTTGTCTTTTTCCTATGGGAATGCAAAAGTACTTTTTTGTAATGGTGAGCTTTGCCAAACAATTTAAAATCTTAGAGATACTGATATATTCTTAGTGGGATAATTTTAATTATTTTTTATTCTATTTATGTACCAACTGACGTAGCCAACAGGCTATATAACCTTTACCCAGTGCTTGGGAATAGACTGGGTAATCAAAGGTTATGAAATGTGTAGAAATATACAGTATGGATATCTGGAAATGTACAGTATGGATAGCTATGTAATTCTGTCTTAATTGAAGTAAGCCATATTGGTGACTAAATACTTTCAGGTACTGTTATCGAGGTAAAAATTGTCAATTAACATTTTAATGTTACTATTTTCTGGATGTGACCCAATGATCATGTTTCCTTACATCATACTAAGGACGTATTTGTGGCAATGTAGGCCTAGGTTAATTAAAGTGTTTGTACCTTCTAAGGATAGTGATACTACATCCTGGACTTCTATACTGACATGCAATAGTGATACGATTGCCTTGGCACAATCTGTTAACACAGGCTTCCCTGATAGTAAAATTCTGCTTGCTGTACGTTCTATATTGACAGGCAGTGATGATACGACCGCCTTAGCTCAATCAATTTATGCAGGCTTCCCTGATAGGAAAATTTCACTTCTTGTACTTTCTATACAGCCAGAAAATGATGATATGACTGCCTTGGCTTATCAGATCATGCAAGCTTCCCTGATAGGTCAATCAATTTGCTGTACTTTTTAAACTGCCAGGCAGTGGTGATACTACTGATCAATCAATTCATGTAGGCTTCCCTAATATTAAAATTCCAATTACTGTACTTTCAATATTGCCAGGAAGTTATGATACAAATGCCTTGCCTAATCAGTTCATGTAGACTTCCTGATGGGAAAATTCTGCTTGCAGTCCCGATGGAGAAATTCTGCATGTAGTACTTTCAGAATTCTGGAAGGAAATCATGAGCAGTATCAAGGATGACCCCAGGAATGTCTACCTCCTTTGAATACTCTCTTGCTATGGAGCATCAGCACAGAGATGTTATACATGATTCCCAAGAGGAATTCAGGTCTGACCTGGATATGGAATTGGGTGTGATATGTGAAAAATTTTCATCCTTTAAACTAGAGAACTGAAGACTGCAAAGTCTGCCCAGGAAGAGGTAGGCTTCTCACTAAAAATCGTACCTGTGAACAGGGCAATATAAAACCAAAGGCCAAAAGAAGTTGAATCACCTGTCTAGGTCCCTGTTGGAATCAGAATGGATAAAAAGAGACAGCCTCCTCACTCCCCAGAACTCAGATCACTATCAATTGAGTCCACTGGACAATAAAATTTCGAATCACAATGTAGTAGGGCACCAATATCTGCCCCTGAGAATGATACTGATGACTGTTGGTGGGATACCTCAATGAGTGTCATTTTGCCAGACAGAAAATATCTCATTAATGAAAGGTAACCTGATTTATGTTGAGCATAATGAATTTTGGGACAAAGCAGCCTTTCCCAATACTGAATGGCACTTGGTCCTTCTTTCAACAGGAATTCAGAAACTGCTGAAGGTGACAGCTATCCTGCCTAATAATATAGCAATGAAAGCCAAATAAAAGCAACCTTTCTCCAGTTTAATGGAAAATATAGTACAACAATAATTTTATAAAACCAATAACCTCTCTGGGAGTCATCAGCCTCCTGTCTTTTCACTTTTGACAATGCAATCATGAAAGAAAGAACCTAAGATTTTGTGATGACCTGGAAATGAGGGTTTATGGCAGAAATAAACCCTTTGTCGTCACTATCCCAGTAGCTAATGGTGTTACAAAGGAATGAACTACAGTCATCCTTCCTTTTAAGGAGAAAAAGTCCCCAGTGGACTGGCTACCCAGCAATTTGTAACCCCTATGAGAAAAATCTCAGGACAGCCACGGCTGAATATTATGCTAGGTTCCACCCATTAAAGAGCTTCCAGTCTTCCTAAAATAATGTTCAATGCAGTAACCAAAATACTTATATGGACCCTATTGGGAGCACTGACTTTCTGGAGTGTTGCATTAAGGCTTGAAAGGAAATTAATTTGCTCCCCAATGTAACCACCCTACTGCTTCCTTCCCATATCTGTTGGGACCCTTTTGAGTCTGTTGTTGCACAACTCATTGTCGGGTGAGCCCAACTAAAGAACTGCACAATATATACTGTTCTTGAAAAAGGAGACTCTTAGAAACAATACAAGAGTTTCCTCTTCTTTAGCATAAGAAAGCTGTACAAGCCTCCGGTCACTACTAGAGAACCCCTCCGACAATCAGAGTTTATAAGCCTCCAGCCACTACTACAGGACCCCTCTGACAACAGAAAAAAGGACAACAATAGCATCAGCACCCACTTCAAAGCAAACAAGACAATCCTGCTTGGGAATGGGAAAATCAACTCCTGGACTGCATATTACATGGTTGGGGTTGTCTTCCTCTGGGGGAAACTACTTATAATTTTCAATGGGCTAGGGTAGAGATGGTCACACCCTCCCCCTCCTCTAAAGTATTTTTCTTTTTTTTTTTTAAAAAAAAGAGGCCACAGAGAATGATGGCTTTAGTTGCCAAAAATCTTCAGTCCCCCCACGAGGCATTCCTCTGAATGAAGGGTGATCCTTGACCCATCAATTTGGACAAACGTACTGTTTGCATAAATTTTCATACATACTGTACCATTATTATGGAAGCTCAGGAATGAAGGATTTTAACTGGTGGCCTACCTAGATGATGGGCTAATCTGGGGATCCACCAGAGATGAGTGCTGATGAAACCTGAGAGTGGTAATTGACAGACTCCAGTCAAAAGGTTCCTTAATGGGAACAACTCCCACCTTACATCCAGTTGACTTTTTCAGAGGCTGGGACTCTGTTGGGTTACTCTTTACAGCCAACTGTCTCTTCCCAACAGGACTCAAACCAGAATAAGGAAGGACCTAGAAGGTGCTTTACACACCCCCAACTTCTTCCAGACGACAATTAGAATGAAGTTTGGGCCTGTTACAGTTTGGGTCTATGGTAAACCTAATCCTGAAACTGAGACTAGGATTTAAACAGTCTTGCTCTCGCATGCTGGGAAAGGGGGCTTTGAGATTATTGCCTTCATCTCAGATTGGGAAGATACTCTGTCCATGGACCTGGAAGGGGTCTCTGGAAAAAAGGTTGATCTGAGTCCACTGTTCATGCCAGTGATAATACATTCCAATGCCTCCTTGACAAGTTGGGGAAGTCATTGGGAGGGTTGTCAGTTAAGGGGGAAATAGTCAACTGTTCTGAGGGAATGTCATACCAGCTTCCCAAAGCTACTGGCTGTCTTCCAATCTCAGAAAACTGAAACCTCCAAAAGGGACCCACATTCTGTTCGTCCAAAACAGTATAACTGCAATGTCTTATATTAAGAGGTTAGCTGCATGCTAAGCTCCTCTCAAATCAGTAATCGCTAACATGTTCCACAATCTGGAAGTGGACTAGTTTGCCACATGCAAGAACTATCAGCTTCCAGTGTATGTCTCTGAACCTGGACATTCCACTAATAGCAAGAGATGCATTCTTACAATACTAGAACAAATGGAAGGCAATATAAGTTTCTCCTTGATTTTCCTATATTTCAAAAGCTTTGAACAATCAATGGAACTTCTTATCCAGTAGCCCTGAACCAGCCAAGCAGTCATTGGTTCCTTATTTCTTCAACAACAGGCAAAAGAACAGATTCCACTCCTGTCCGTTGTTCTTTCCTAGACAGAAGGAGGGGAAGCTATCTACACATACTCATTTCTGAGCTGTAACCTTCATGTGGAATTTCAAATCAAGTCTACTGTGAAGGTTATTTGTCTAACTTTACATGGTACCTAGTGCAAAGACTACAAACTTCATCTATCCAACATGCCAGTCCATATGGAAAAAGTGGTTAGGTTACCTCCACACTGAGAACCCCGTTAAAATCTGTTAAAATAGTTTTACATTTTATTATCTTTAGAGCATATCTAGATGTCATGGTAAACATCCCAGAAGGTTCTATTTTTGCTACAACTTAGCACAAAAAAAGAAGCTTTTTCTACATGGGCACAGAATTATGTTAGTGGCCCTCATTAAATGCAGAGCCTCACTCCTTTCCCAAGTTGCATGACATCTGAAAGGCAAGTACTTCGATAACTTTCTTTGGAAGTGTTTCCTTTGAAAAAGTCTTTGCCTGTACTAAACGGTAAAAGAGGCAGTATTCTTCAGCAGTTGAAGATGCAATAATCCTGCAGCCAGACTGGACATAACTAGGAAAGTCACTGTAGAACCATAAGGGATAATAAATTTATAGGTTCGTGTCTCTCATGTTCTTTATTGCCAGACCTGAATGGTTATCTGGGATAAAGAAAACTGTTAAAACTGTTTATAACCTGTGACTTTACCTTGAATAAAAAAATTCTTGTATCACTATTGCCATGAGAGTGGTGTTTATGTCGAGATATTGCTGGGGATGACACAACAATCCTATAGCCAGACTGCATAATTAGGCAAGTCACCATCGAATCACAAAGGATACACCTATTGGTTTGTGTGTTGTTTCCCGTTCCCTATTGCCAAACCCTATGGGCATCCAGAATAAAAAAAAAAGTTAATAACCTGCAGCTATACCTTGAACCAAAAATTAATTTGGGTTGTTAGGATTTATTTATTAGGAGCTAAGCCATTTATACACCTGTCAGTTTTCTTTCTAAGCTCCTCTGAGGACTTATAGCAGCTATGCTATAAAAAAATTTGACATAGGAAAAACATATTTTTGGTAGCTATGGGTACTCAAACCCACCCACTTTCCCTGGCAAAAAGGCATGGGACTGGGGATGAACATTTATTTTGCGCGGACCTAGAATGTAATGAAGATGGCCAACTTATACTTTCACATCGAGGCAATAATTGTAGGACAGGATACAAGGCCCTCCTGTATTGAGTCTTTGTATTTTTATCACTGTGCCAACAATCACTATTCAGTCTAAGAATAACTGTAAGTGAATTCTTTGTAATTGGTTGGTCTCTTATGGAGCCCTGGGGGGAGGGGGGGGGGGCTATGAAGGTGTGCATGTGTGTATACTTGAGATAGATAGATAGGTATGTATGTATGTATTTATATACCGTATATTTCGGCGTATAAGTCGACCCTTTAGCCCCAAAAAATCATGCCAAAATTAGGGGGTCGACTTATCTAACGGTAACAAAAAGTAAATCTTTATAATTTTGGCATATCGGTACAGGAATCCAGGCTTTACAGTTGGCTAATAACAATGACAGCCTTGTTGAGGTAGCTATGTACGTAAATACCAGTATTAAAAACATTTCACACTGTATTAGGACAATAATAATACATTAGAACATCCATTACCTTAAATAAAATTAAACAAATCAAAGTAACTTGAAGAAACCCCAATCGCACAGCAAGTGTAAACATTGCGTAGCTATTTGTAGTACAGTAATTGAGAAGGATGCGTTCACTATGACAGTTTTGTATTTACCGGGGTATTGTTCAAAAACATTTATGGTATGAAATCTTTATTTATCACTTTAAATAAAATAAAAAAATTGTATTTAATAGTAAATATGTATTTAAAATCCTTCAAAATTACTTGACTCATCGTCCCTTGAATTAAACAATTCATCAGACGAATTATCATTCACGGTTTCATCATAAGGATCCCTTTTGAATCTGGTGAATCAACTGCAGGTTCGTTTTCCCTCAAATGAGCCTGTTTATGCCATAGAAGAACCAATGTTCAAGGAATATTCCAACATAATAATAAACTACCGACACGTCGTTTTAACAACCCAATCAAAACATTAACTTGAGTGGCAGTTTGTACATATAAAGACGTAGGCTGTCATGCAGCGTTAGTTAGCGCTTTGTTTGTTTACATTACACTCGAGTAACGTATCTTTCGTTTCGTCATTTCTAATCATATTTGCCGGTATTCATCTTTTATATATTACACAGATTTGTTAATATACCGAGTATATTACCTGTATTTCTTATGGTAAGTAGAGCAACATATGTACCGTAATAACATTTAGGTTATTTTATATGATACGTTTTACCCTGCTGCTTATTTTGAACGTACGGTTGGCCTCACATTTTATAGGTCGACTAATATACCCGATATTAGTTAAAATCATAAAAATTTACTCAGAATTTTGGGGGGTCGACTTATCTTCCGGTCGACTTATACGCCGAAATATACGGTATGTGTGTATATATAATATATATATATATATATCTATTATATATATATCTATATATATGTTTATATATATATATTTTATATATATATATATATAATATATATATAATATATATATATATATATATATATATACAGTACCAGTCATAATACTTT
The DNA here is from genome assembly GCF_015104395.2 of Macrobrachium nipponense. Taxonomy (NCBI): domain Eukaryota; kingdom Metazoa; phylum Arthropoda; class Malacostraca; order Decapoda; family Palaemonidae; genus Macrobrachium; species Macrobrachium nipponense. The sequence goes on from NC_087201.1 coordinate 111,150,305, forward strand.
GCGTGGTAGGGAAGATGGAAGAAGAAAAAGAGTACAACAAACTAAAAATATTCAGGAAAAATCAATTATTGAAGCAACCATCATAAAATTTGGAATGAATAATCACCAACTCCTGCCCTACTACTTGATAGGCATGCCACAACGTTTACGGACTTTCTGGAGTGTCCTTGGCATTGAATCTGAAAACCGCTGCAGGAGGGACTCGTCCAGATCGTCCCAAGTGCGTTTCAAACTTTGCGCTGCAAGACGTGTCCACATTCAGTAACTTTCTTTTTATGATTGCTTAATGATTGAAATGGCTGGGGAATTCCCTGGCTAGTCGTGGATATATTCAATTCCACAATCTCTAAGCCACAAAGTATTCTGTTTGGCGTATGATCCCCAGTGCTCGAATTTTAAGCCAATGCCATTGAAAATCAGCCATTGAAACGAAAAAAAATTCGGCTGAGTGAAATTGACTAATTGGGAACTTAACTAGAGCTACTGCTCACTCACAGAAAGTAACTCTGTGTAAGAGCTCTTCAGTAACCTGTTGGATGTTGTGACAGTTGGATGTCGAATTCTTTTCTTGTGCTCTGCCATAGCCGTTGCTAACATTATTTTGTGTGGTTGAGTGAGTGTGGTTGTATTAACAATGTCTAAACCGTATACTTCCATTGAGATATCGTGTTAGAGTGATACAACTTTACGAGGAAGGCCTTAAAACTGGTGTAATTAGCCAAAAAATTGGCGTGAAACAACGGACTGTCCAAAACATTCTGAAAACTTTTCGTGAATTGAGAGGGAAAGAAGTACCCAAGGCTAGGACCAGCACTGGGAGGCCCCCTATTATTAGTAAGAAGGGGTTAAGAGTTCTCGCCAGGAGCATTGAGGTCTCAATGTTCCTGGCGAGAACTCGTAACTCCCTCTTACTAATAATAGGGGGCCTCCCAGTGCTGGTCCTAGCCTTGGGTACTTCTTTCCCTCTCAATTCACGAAAAGTTTTCAGAATGTTTTGGACAGTCCGTTGTTTCACGCCAATTTTTTGGCTAATTACACCAGTTTTAAGGCCTTCCTCGTAAAGTTGTATCACTCTAACACGATATCTCAATGGAAGTATACGGTTTAGACATTGTTAATACAACCACACTCACTCAACCACACAAAATAATGTTAGCAACGGCTATGGCAGAGCACAAGAAAAGAATTCGACATCCAACTGTCACAACATCCAACAGGTTACTGAAGAGCTCTTACACAGAGTTACACTTTCTGTGAGTGAGCCAGTAGCTCTAGTTAAGTTCCCAATTAGTCAATTTCACTCAGCCAAATTTTTTTTCATTTCAATGGCTGATTTTCAATGGTATTGGATTAAGATTCATGCACTGGGGATCATACCGCCAAACAGAATACTTTGTGGCTTAGAGATTGTGGTATTGAATATATCCACGACTAGCCAGGGAATTCCCCAGCCATTTCAATCATTAAGCAATCATAAAAAGAAAGTTACTGAATGTGGACACGTCTTGCAGCGCAAAGTTTGAAACGCACTTGGGACGATCTGGACGAGTCCCTCCTGCAGCGGTTTTCAGATTCAATGCCAAGGACACTCCAGAAAGTCCGTAAATGTTGTGGCATGCCTATCAAGTACTAAGGCAGGAGTTGGTGATTATTCATTCCAAATTTTATGATGGTTGCTTTAATAATTGATTTTTCCTGAATATTTTTAGTTTGTTGTACTCTTTTTCTTCTTCCATCTTCCCTACCACGCAAAGTATTATGACTGCTACTGTATATATATATATATATATATATATATATATATAGTATATATATATATATATATATATATATATATATATATATATATATATATATGTGTATATATTTATATATACGTATATATATATATATATATATATATATATATATATATATATATATATATATATATATATATATATATATATACAGTGGTACCTCGACATACGAAAGGCTCAACTTACGAAAAATTCGAGATACGAAAGCAAATACGAAAAATTTTACAGCTCTACATACGAAAAGTTTTCAAGATACGAAAGGTTGTTGCTGTAAAGTCCCGAGATTCGCCCGGACCACTGACAACAATTTTAAAACTCCCGCGCCGCCAACTGAGTAAACTCGCCATCATCCTCCCGCTCTCCCCATAAGGTCCTGCTCTCCTATTGGTCAGCATCTACCCCTTGTGCTTTAAGTATTCTATTGGTAAAAAGATGCTGTAAATTGAAAAACTTATTCATGCAATACATTTAATAAAAAAAAACATTAGATAAAGATAGAATAAAGAATAGAAATGAATGGTTATTATACTGTTTGGTAGTTTCAGTAGTTGAAGAGAGATAATGAAAATTTATGGCTTACTGTGTAAAGTGTTTGTTTGTGTATTATAGTTAATGATTAATTAATAATGATTTGAAATGAGTTCATACTGATTATTTATACATTTTATATGCATATTCTAAGCTTTTAGCTCTTAGGTTTAGATGTCAGAATCATAGACTAGGCTACAGTAACAACCGTTAACA
>NC_087201.1:111155347-111195347 GCF_015104395.2 Macrobrachium nipponense
ATAACTTTGACCCTTTCAGCTTTTTATGATGTAAAACTATATCATCCATTTCTCAACCAATGAAACTGCAATGATGAAATATTTCTCTACCCTTATAAAATCATATGAATTCATTAAAAGATAGTTGTTAGTACAAGCAGCTTGGTAAAGTATGATATACACAACCTGTTTGGAGAAGGCTGAACAAAAATGATCATGCTGTCAAATGAAACAACTTTATAAAACTGATCAAGGTGAATGATTGCCAACAAAAATTGTGAAACAAGTGTGATACAGGAACCAAACCATGAAAAGATGACTAATTTCAACCGGGTTATTTTAATAGCAGAGAGCTAGATTGCAAATTTCTTCATACAAAGACACTGGCCAATCTCCTAGAAAACAATAACCTTAATAAATTTCCTGGTAAAAATTACCCTTACAAGTTTCTCAGTTACCTCCACTACTCAACAGATTGTGTATTACATTAAATATAAACAAAACTGAATTTGTTCACTGACCAGCTTTATTGTTTCATAAAGAAATTTCACACAAAAATGATATTGTTATGATACAATAAAGTTTTGTACATACTTACCTGGCAGATATATACGATTAATGGCCCGCCCAACCTCCCCTCAGGAGACAGGTGGAAGAGAAAATCTGATTAGAAAACGGGATTGGGTCATACACCCGCCTCCCAGCGGCGGGAAGGGTAGACCACCTGACCTACCTGTCGCGTGTGCTGCGAGATTTGAAATTCTGTCGGGAACGTCGGAGACTGTAGCTAAGTATATATCTGCCAGGTAAGTATGTACAAAACTTTATTGTATCATAACGATATCCTTTTTGTACATGAACTTTCCTGTCAGATATATACTTAGCTGATTGGCACCCTTGGTGGAGGGTAAGAGACAGCTAAACAATATAGAAAAGGGAAACAACTGATGTTGTAGGATATAAAAACCTTGGTTCTTACCTGGTTAGGCAGAAGACTTCATGGGTACTGTCAATTAGTCTGCATTGCCTGAAGAGCTACAGCGAGGGCGTGACCTGTTGCTGAAAGACTCTTCGGATCTACCAAAGGGATTTCTGATCCAGTTACATGGTAGAATCCAAGTAGGATCTTGTCAAAGGGGGTTCGCCCACTTACATGACAGAACCTGTCCACTACTATCACAAGGAGCCAAAACCATCCAGACCACCTAACCAATCTAACCTGTGTTAGAAATAAGACACGAAAGAGATGGCTACCTGCATCCTCTTTCACAACCATAAAAACACAACCAAAAAGGGATAAAAATTAGCTAACCTAACAAGGATACATTCAGCTCCCTGCCCTAGCACCGAATCCACAGATACGTAGGGTCCTAAGGCGAAGCACTTGTCACACGTGATCCTTACGTCTCTTAAGTAGTGGCTTGCGAAGACCAAGTGACATCTCCAAAAGCCTTCATAAGGTTTTGCACTGACATGTTCTTGTTGAAGGCTAGAGAAGTGGCAATGGCCCTCACTTCATGGGCCTTAACCTTAAGGAGCTTAAACTGGTCCTCGTCACATGCTACATGGGCTTCCTTGACCAGGCTTCTCAAGAAGAATGCCAGAGCATTCTTAGACAAGGGCCTACTGGGGTCCCTCACAGAACACCAGAGGACGTCCGTATTGCCCTTAAGTTGTTCCTTCCTTCTGAGGTAATACTTAATGCTTCTTACAGGGCAAAGAATCCTCTCTGGCTCTTCCCCTACGAGCGTAGATAAACCTTGTACCTCAAAACTTCTGGGCCATGGATTCGACGGATTCTCATTCTTAGCTAAGAATGAGGGAAGGAAAGAACAAACCACGGACTGATCTTTGAAGCCCACCTTTCCTTCTATGGCTTGCAGTTCACTCATCCTCTTGGCGGATGCCAAAGCCATGAGGAAAAGGGACTTCTTGGTAAGGTCCCTGAAGGAAGCTGATTGAGGAGGTTCAAACCTTGAAGAGCTCAGGAATTGAAGAACCACATCGAGATTCCAATTGGGTGTTCTCGAGGACCCTTTCTTCGTTGTCACAAAAGACCTGATCAGATCATGAAGGTCTTTATTGTCGGAAATGTTCAGACCTCTGTGTCTGAGCACTGCCGCTAGCATACTGCGGTATCCTTTAATAGTTGAGACCGCTAGCCCACATTCTTCCCTAAGGAAAAGGATGAAGTCAGCAATTTGGGTCACAGAGGTACTGGAAGAGGAAACTTTCTTATTCCTACACCAACGACGAAAGACATCCCACTTCGACTGGTATACTCGCAATGTGGAAGATCTCCTTGCTCTTGCAATAGCTTTTGCAGCCTTAGACGAAAATCCCTTAGCTCTGACAAGACTTTGGACAGTCTGAAGCCAGTCAGACTGTCGAAGTGGGGTTGTCTGAGTAAATCCTTCCTTGGTGGAAGAGATCTTGGCGCCTGTCGCGAGGAGAGCGGCTACTAGGAGCAGAGCGCCTATTAGGCGACAGGCGCTTAAGAGGCTCATGGCGTCTGTCAAGAGAGATCGGCTACCAGGTGAAGAGCACCTACAGGGAGAGGAGCGTCCTACGAGGCTCTTGGCGCCTGTCCAGAGGAGAGCGACTGCCAGGCGAAGACCGTCTACCAGGAGATTGGCGCCTCCGAGGAGAAGAGCGCCTGGTAGGAGTAGTAGACCGGAGCCTGTCCTGTAAAGAGCGCCTGTCCAGAGAATGGCGCACACTCAGGGAAGAGTGCCTGACAGGAGAAGAGCGTCTGCAAGGTGAACGGAGCCTGTCCAGCGAAGAGCGATCGTCAGCCAAAGAGCGCCTGCCAGCCACCTGGCGCCTGGACGAGGAGGGGAGCCAGCCAGGAGAGGGGAGCTTCTCGCGAGAAACCCCTCCCTCGGGAGAAGCTGCAACATCCGGAGAAGAGCGCCTACGCAGAGGAGCGCGTAATACGGGAGAAGGGCGCCTGGATTTCTTGATTGGAAGAGAAAACTCCTTCCTCCGATGAGAACTGCCAGCCAAAGAGTCAGTGAGGGCCGAAATCTGTGCTTGGAGCCCGGCGAGAATACTAGAAGGGGACTTCACAGGCTCCTCTTCCGGCGAAGTAGAGCAAGGCGAGCGAGGAGAAGAGCAGTCAAGAGATCTCCTGGGCCTCTTCACATCCAGAGAAGGCTCCTCTGGAGAGACTTCCGGGCTGGAAGCCAGGGAGCTGCAGGGCACCTTCCAAGCTCTCTTCAAAGGGCGCGAAGCATCCGGGGAGCTCCATCCATGCTTCGGTGATGGCGAAGCAGACGAGGAGAAGCACTGGCGCAGGATGTCCTTCTTGATGCGGTCCGAGGCAGCCTGGGAACGCACATCAGGATCTGCCGAAGGGACGCCTGACCGGTGGGGGCTCTCCCTAGCCTTCCTGCGGCTGTCGACTTTCCTCCTCCACTGTGTCTGGGAGTTTGGAAGAGGTCTAGGCCTGGAAGCACTACGGAGCCAGTCAGACGCCCCCTCCACAACACTGGGGGCAATGCACAGATCACTTTCACTATCACTCTTACCTTTTTCCAAAGTGCGGATCTTGAGCTCCATGCTGCGAATCGTGGCTTTCATCGCAGCCACCTCCAAAGACGTATCCTCGGGTTCGGCGCAGGGAGCAGGGGCTGAAACAGGGCAAGAAGGTTCTACTTCTACGAGAGGGTTAGGTTCAGACTCTAACTCGCTAATGCGAGACCTACTCGAGCTTCGTGAGGAAGCTTTACGTACCGTCTCTCTCCAACTTCCTTAAGTAGGAAGAAAGAGAATTCCACTCATCCTCATTCAAACCCTCACATTCCTTACATGGGTTATTAAATGTACAATCATTCCCCCTATACTTCATACATACAGTGTGAGGGTCGACCGAAGCCTTCGGCAACCTCACCTTACATACATCCACTGAACATACTCTAAACATAGCAGGTATCTTAACAACAGAATCCAAATCAGACATATTCAAAGAAAAATCCAGAGCAAAATCAAAACAGTCCACAAAAAAGCGTATGCCAAGCCAAAAAGATCCAGTACGTCACCAAAAATCCGTCCAAAAAAGATCCCAGGCAAGCGAGAGCGAAATCAACTATCAGGAGGAACCCACAACAGTTGTTGCCGGTCCCAGCGACAGAGAAAATCTGATTAGAAAACGGGATTGGTTCATACACCCGCCTCCCAGCGGCGGGAAGGGTAGACCACCTGACCTACCTATCGCGTGTGCCGCGAGATTTGAAATTCTGTCGGGAACGTCGGAGACTATAGCTAAGTATATATCTGACAGGAAAGTTAATGTACAAAATATAAAAATATTTCAGCCACAGATGACATATTTACATGCCAGAGAGAGAGAGAGAGAGAGAGAGAGAGAGAGAGAGAGAGAGAGAGAGAGAGAGATTTATGGATGATATATATTTGGCATAATAAACCAAACTTTGGAGGGCAAGTACAGTACTTGGAATAACAAGCACCTTATATCATGGCATTACATGAGGTGATATATTAACTAAAAAAAGCATACTATAGGTGTGAAACTTTTCCCACAGTTCGGATGTCTTATAAATAAGATCCACCAAAAGACTCTGCATCATGTGACCCCATACTATTTGATTCATATAGCTTTTGTCTTATTATTATAAATATCATTAGTAAAGTTTGGCTAGACCATTGAGTTAAAATCCTCAACTTATATAGTACTGACCAATTAATCCTATTTTCTGTAACTGCCTACTTTTGAAAAAACTTTCAGAAAAAATTTCAGTCTTTCAACACTTTAAGTTTATCCAGTCATTAAATGTTTAAGGAATTGAAATTCATCCAAGAAAATTGAAATTCATTCAAGAAAATTCAATCTATTTACAGTATGAAGATCAAGTAGATTGGACCGTCTTTAATAAATTGCAATTCCTTAAGCATTTAATGACTAGATAAACTTAAAATCTTAAAAGACTACAAAACTTCTTTTGAAGATTTTTACTGGACAGTCACACAAAATATATTCAACTGAATGAGCTACCAAAATCTCTGCATTCTGTGATTAAGTCATGAGTTATTAATTAAAACCCGTGTCCAATAAATGTCGGTTCTAAAGACAGAACCTTGTTACCTCAATGTGGCATTCTTTTAAGAAAGAACATTATAATGCAGCACATATTAGCAAGTTACTATCAGGTTCATTATTCCATAAGCCTATCATATTTTTAGGGTGATGGGTTGCTAATTTAGTAAAACTTCCTTAAAGGAAAAGATACATTAAATCTGGGCACAGTAATTGCAGTTTTGGTTGCTTCACCAGCATCTGCTATTTACCTGATACATATATGAGTAGGGATCCAACATACAGGTATTGCAAATTATACACTGCCATCATATAATTTGTGGAAGGGAAACTATTGGTTGGACTGGACGGCCTTCTAAAGAAATCCTTGAGTCACTAATAATCACAAGCCCTTGAATCACTAATATAATTACAAAGGTCTGCATATGCATATTCTAAAACAATATTGCACACAGTTCTGCTGTGAAAATGTAAGCATCATTACTTACTGCATTATCACCTTCATTATTACTGAAAAGTATTTAACTGAGCTAACATACTTAACTCTATATAATAAATTGCAACTCCTTAAAAACCTGTCACTTGGACACACTGAAAATGCTGAAGTTTCCGAGATAATTTTATTCAGGAACTTCTTTCTGATATATGATATCTGTTGTTTGTTTGTCCAGTGGACAATCATATAAAAATCACATCAACACATAAAACGAATTGAATTGCAGGTGTTGTTTTGTATTCACTGCACTCTATAATTGGCCACGTGTGTTTGTCATAAAACCCCAACCGTTAAAAACACGCCCAATTCTAAGATGGTTTACAATTACTTCAAAGATACATCATTCTTGAGAAAAACTGAAGAATACAATAAAATTTTTTGAGATGTGATGTTATGACAATATAAGCATTGTATGATAGGGGGAGAAATAACTAGAGTGAGATAATACTGCAGCAAATCCTACTATGGATAGAGTGGGGTCATCAGCAAAAATTGCATAGTTTGTATTTCCTACACTTTTGTTCCTTATCATGAACAGATTAGGGGTAAATAAATACTTCTTTGACAAATAGTGCAAGAGTATACTTTGCTCATACTAGGTGAAATTTTACTTTTACACTTCCTGGCTCAAAAGGTCTAACTGGGATAGTTATTTATAAAAGATACTGAATTTTAACCTAACCCTTGAGCTACAAATCTTAGCTCCAAGGGATTTGTTCTTCAAACATGAATAGGTAAGTACTACTGGGGGTTATCTGGTTGTTGGACTGCCTGGGTCACTGACTCCAAACAGCAAAAAAGATTATAATGAAGATGGTAAAAAAAAAATACTAAAAGGAAAAGTATCATGTTTTTGGACTCAAAATATGTTTAAACTTTATCTTGTTGCAGAAAGCAGCTTCAGCAACAAAATTAGTGTTATCTCTTACAAGATCAATTATAGTCTGGCCTAAACATATCAAAATTTGAATTTGTTTAAAATTGGCCAGCTTCTGCAAATCAAAGTTAAAACTTACAATTTCTCTAAGATCTTTGACAAGACTTACAGACAGATGTCCCACAGACATTTGGCCGAAGGACATTTCACCAACAGATATTTTACCGTGGGATATTTCACATACAGACATTTCAAAGAACAGACATTTCACCAAACAGATAGTATCTGACTGGTGATATTTAACGGAAAAGTAAATGACCGAACAAATAACTGATAAATTTTAATAGTACAGTGTGGCACATTTGTTAATGTACCGTTAGTGGTAAAAAAAAATCTGCATTATTCAGAAACTATCGGCATTAATGTTCCCAATTTAACTTAACTAGTCAATGGTTGCTTGACTAGATGCAAATACAATCGCTAGTCAGAAGTTGAGGGTAAGCTGATGTTTTTTCAGCATTTTGCTTCAGTGTGTTTCCCATTCAGGTACTGTAGGTGATGTATATATTATCACCTACATTTAAAGTTATTTTTTTTATATATAAAATGACAACATAACAATAGTGATGTGAATGCAAAGGAAATTGTGGAGGGCAACTGAAAACAGAAAATGAAGCTAATCAAGGCAAAGAAAGGAATCGTTCACATCACCCTGATGCTGAATGCAACCTGTCCTTGAAAACAGTTCAGAAAACTAAAGGGAGCCAAACAGTCAGAGGTAGAGACATTGGCTATTGGTACATGCACAATAAAGATTTTTTCATACAATGATTGTATCCTTTTATCATTTTTATGGTTTACAAATAAAAAGCAGTCACAAATAAAGAAAAATAACAAAATTGTTTAGACCATATGTCCATTCAGCCAGCTTTCTAATATTTGGTGAAATGTACATTCAGTTAGATAACTGTTAGGAGAAATGTCTGTTCATTGAATTATCATTCACTAAAATGTCTGTTTCAGATATATCTGTCAGTATGGCAGGCCGTAACCTGCCATCCTCGTCTTGAGCCTCAGAGAGAAACCTGTCTGCCAATTCCCTGAACTGCAGCATTCAGTCAACAAATGTAGTCGAGTCAAAGGAGGGACTGAACAGTCATGGGAGAAAGAGTGTGAGCACCAATCCACAGATGACAAAGCTGTTTTCCATCACCTGGGCTTATTGCTATAAATCCAGGGAGATGTCACATTTGATCTTTTTCATTTTACTTGAAACCACCAAGTCAGTGTTATTGCCAAATATTGTTCAATGACCTATTTTTTGGTATAACACCTTGCCATATAACCACGTATGTCCTTGGCAGTAATCCAGATGCCACTTGCTTAACAAACTTGTTTGCCTTTTAATTCCCTTGTATACCTAGATGTGCTGGTACCAACTAAAAATTAACTTGGATATCTCAGCTCTGGAAGACATGGAGTCACTGCAAAATTTTTAAGGTATAGTAAAATTACAAGCATAAGTGCTTGCAATACACTCTAACATCTTTAAAAATGGTAAAATTACCATCATCCTTTATAATTGTTCTTGCAAGACAACTAAAATTTCATAGAGCTCTACTTTAAAATTTGAGGCTTGCATGGAAAATGCATCCTTACACTCTCCTTGAAAGTAGTTCTGATGCCACTTGCGTTCCTTTTCCGGGAGTGTGCCAATAAGTGAAAACCACCATTTCCTGGGGGTGAGCCAATAAGTGAAAACCACCATTTCCTGGGGGTGAGCCAATATAATGGCGCTTCTGGTACCTCTGTTAGGTATGTTATGGCATCATAAGGCGCCTTTATGGTGCCAATAACCGGAATTCGGCCTATTATGGAGCAATACATCGCAGATTTTATGGTGCTAGACAAGCCATATAAAATTGAATCGCCGATAACTGGGGACTGCCTCTATATTTCTTTCGTGGCGAGATTAGATTTCTCAAAAAGTGTCATTCTCCATGAAATCAGGAAATGTGTTTTATCTATTGCTGTATTTTTTCTACTCTGGGGAGCAGACATGATTCCATTTGGTAACTATGCATGCCAAAATAAATCAGCATTACAGTGGAGCCCCTGTATTCGTGTTCTCCAGATTCATGCTCACGGACTCACGGATTTCACTCTGGACCATATCTACCCATTATTTTCGAGAAATTCACCTATTCGCGGTACTTTTCTGAGAAATATCCAGAAATTCTTGGTTTTTTATCAATTTCATCATAAAGTGTACTTTTTGTGATAAAAATGTTAAAAAAAAAACAGATATATTAATTTTTAGTGGGTTTTACTCGAGGTTTACCTACCAAAATAGGCTGTTTTCAGCATTTTTATAGGGGTTCCAACTATTTGCTGGGGGGTCTAGTATGCATCCCCTGCGGGGGGCCACTGTACATAGTTTTCCCATTGAGTCACTTTTTATCTCTAAGATATGTTTTCAAATTTGTTTACAATTTCATTTTCATATACTTTAATTTCAAGATATTATATGAAAATTTGAAATACGTTCACAAACAGGCAGTGTCTTAATTAATTTCTCTTCCAAGAAAGAAATAGAGAAATGTATAAGTTATAACAATTTAGACGATAACAATTATTCTTTTATAAAATGTTTCTGAATACCTTATCTACTCATCATAAAGCAATAATCTTTCTACCCTTATCTAGGGTAACCAACAAATAATTGAGATCTCTTGCTTACAATATATTATACTGTAGTATTCATGATTCTTTGCACCTTTCATAAACTGCTGCTAGGAATGGTGCGCAAGACCGCAACAAACTTAGGCTTATGTTCATAATAAACAAACGCTATTCCAAGGATTCAAAAGGAAAGAAAAAATCGACCTAAGAATATCAGCCTGCATTGGTTGCTATCTTTTCACAGTGAAATATAACTGCTTGTCAAACAAAGGGGAAACTTTTCTCAACAACGACATAGGTATGTAAGGGTAGACTTCTTCCGACTCTTGGCTTCAGTCTTAAATTTCAAAAATCCATTCAGTCGGGCCTATGGTTTATTTGAACTGCCAAACAATAGATATGACTGCTAATAGAGAACCTACCTATTGAATTTTAGCAGCACCTGTATCTCACAAATTTATCTCATGAACTTCTCATGAGGGAAAATACAGTGTTCCCCTCGTATTTGCGGGGGATGTGTACCAGACCACCTGTGAATAGCTAGAACCCACAAATACTTGAAAACAAATCCAAAAATGCTCATAACTGCCTATTATGAACATGTAAATACCGAAGTAGTACAGGTAAAAATACCATCCTACATGAAGTATTGTTACTATTTCAAGGTGAATCTTACATATTATGATTTAAAATACAGTGTTTCCCTGTTTTCGTGGGGGATGGGTATCAGCATTCCCCCCCTTGCGAATAGCTAGAACCCGCAAATAGTTTAAACCCTTGTAAAAATGTTTAAAACTGCCTATTTTGTTAGTTAAAACTCAAGAAAAACTCACTAAAAATCTTTATATGTACCTGTTTTTTTAACAGCTTTATCACTAAAAGTGTATTTTATGATGAAACTGATAAAAAAACCAGAAATTTCAGAATATTTCTCATAGAAAAATACAGCGAATAGGCAAATTTTCCACAAATACTGGGGGTATATGTTCCAGAGAGAAATCTGCAAATATGTAAGTCCGTGAATCCAGTCTACAAATCCAGAGTACGCGAATATGGGGATTCACTGTACAGTAAGTGCCCCCTATTCGCATTCTCACACATTCACAGATTTTTCTTTGGAACCTATCTAAAAATTATTTGCAGGACTCGCCCATTTGTGGGGTTCTCTGTGGAACATATCAATAATTATTCGCGGTAACCCCCACTATTCGTGGATGAGAAATTTTTTTTACAGGGATATTCTGTTTTTCATGTTATTTACTGTATAATATGTGTACACAATAATATGAAATCATACGGCACTTACTTGTGATTAATGTTGATTATAGATGATGATGATGATATAGCCGTGCAGCCTGATGAAGGACGAATAAGATAGACTGCACAGCAAAGTAGAGGAGTTACAGATCCTCTGAGGGCATCTCGTCACCTTCTTCAGGAGGTGCTTCGTCAGGGATTTCAGGAGGCACCACCATCTTGAGGTGATTGTACAACTGTACAAACAAGTCAAAATAGGGCTTCACTATTTCATTTTTAGTACTGATGAAAGTTGTGGCCCTTTATTTCTATCCCATGCCTTGACTTTTGTCTGTACCTCCCTGACATCCCTGATCAAATTGTAGAGACCACGAAATTTCTCAAAGGCCTGGTCTGTTGATGGGAAAACATTACTAAAAAGGGAGGCGAGTTCTTGTCCAAGAATGGCCTCAAGTATTTTGCCCTGCTCATATTCAATCTCAATGCAGGTGACTGCACTTTCAGTCATGCGGTAAAGGGCTGCTACTTCTCCACGACTTCTGCCCTCTCTTAACATGACTATCACGTCTATTTTCTCCTCAGTACTCATTAACTGTGAGGGCCTTGGATGCTTAGGCTCTTTGCCAGAAGCCTTAGGAGAAGCAGAACGTTCAGAGGCCATTTTAATGAATGCCAGAAGGAAGAACGTCTCCAGATGTCCTTGAGGGGTTCCAAAGGGGGCTTCCTCAGGGCTTCCAGCACACTTGCAACAAGGCACTGGGGGGGCAAGACTGCTTGAAGCTCCTGATTAGCATCGACAGGAGCCTGGAATTCTCCAAATCCAACCCTTTCAAAAGGAAGACTGCTACCAAAAGGTCTTTGTCCAGTCTCAGGTGTACCAGGAAGTATGCTATACAAGGAATCTTAGCCTGCAGGGGCTTGAGACCCCTCTCTCTGCACCAGACCCTGAACACCAACCATTTTGCCCGGTAAACAGCCATGGATGACTTCCTCAAGTACCCCGACATCTGTGAGGCCACTTTCTGAGAGTAGCCCTCCTTACTCAACAACTGCTCGATAGTCTCCACCCGTGAAGGGATAGGGCCGGGAGACCTTCATGGAACCTCTCAAAGTGGGGCTGCTTTAGAAGGTCCAGCCTGAGGGGCAACCTCCAGGGATCCTACACTGTTAGGGCCTGGAGATCTGAGAACCACTCTCTGTCTGGCCACATGGGGGCCACTAACGTCATTTGAGCACCTCTTGACCTTCTCAGTCGTTTTAGAACTTATCACCCTGAAGGGCAGGAATGCATACATGTCCAGCCCGTACCACAGGTGCTGGAATGTGTCCTCCCAGGCCACTGCTGGGTTAGGCACCGGGGAGATGAATACCAGGATCTTTGTGTTTAGCCTCATCAACAACAGGTCCAGGGAGGGGGAGCCCCACATCCCAATTAGTTCCGCCGCTACCTTGGGGTGTAGGGATCATTCTGACCTTATCACCTGTCCCTGCCTGCTTAGCCTATCTGTGATCGCATGCCTCTTTCCTGGAATGAACCTTGCCATCAGGGTCGTGCCTATGCTTGCGGCCCACTCCAGGATCAACTCCGTGAGATCTCACATGTAACAGGACTTCAATCTGCCCTACTTCCTGATGTAGGCCACCACCATGGCATTGTAGCACATCAGAGCTACCACCCAGTACCTGATTCTAGTGCTCGAACCCCTGCAGGACCCTCTGGATCGCATGCAACTCCAGATAGTTGTTGTGGAGCTATCTCTCCTGCTCCGACTAGACCCTTTGCTTGTTTTGGACTGTAGGCGGGCACCCCATCCCTCCTTCGATGCGTCCGTGAACAGGAGCATCTCCAGAGGTAGGCCCGAGAGGGGACCACCCCGGAGGGTGTTTGACTGATCCAACCACCACCTGAGGGCCTCCCTGGTGTCCTGCAAGGGGAGGATGAGCTTCCGGAGAGGATCTTCCTTCGGGGACCAGCCTTCTTTCAGGTTCCACTGGACAGGCCTAACTTCAACCTGCCTTGGGGTACCAGCTCCTCCCGGGAGGCCAGATGACCCAGAAGTCTCTGCCACTCCCTCGCTGGGAGGGGGGAGGACTGCAAGAAGGGACGAGCTATCCTTTGCAGGTTGGCCAGTCTGTAATCCGAGGGGAAGGCCCTGCCTGCTCTCGTGTCTAGATCCAACCCCAGGTACACCATCCTGGTGGTTGGGACCAGATAAGAGTTCTCCCAATTCAGGACTATGCTGAGCCTTGAGCAGAAAGCCAGGGGTTCGACCCTCTGCTTCTCTAAGGCCTCCCTTGAGGAGGAAAGCAACAACCAGTCATCCAGGTACTGCAGGGGGCAGATCCCCCCTCCTGTGAGCCCAGGAGGGAGAACACTCTGGTGAACACCTGTGGCACCATGGACAGACCAAAGCAGAGGGTCCTGAACTGGTAGGATTTGCTCTCCCATCTGATGCTTAAGTACTTCCTGCTGAATGAGTGTACTGGGATCTGAAAGTACACGTCCTTTAGGTCTAGGGACAACACAAAGTCCCCTTCCTTCACGGCCGCCAGGACCGTCCCCAGGGTCTCCATTTTGAAGGGGGTTTTGCGGATGAATGTGTTCAAGATCAATAGGTCTATGACCAGCCTACACCAACCCCCCCCAACCCCCGAGGACTTCTCCACCAGGAAGAGGCGACTGAAGAACCCTGGGGATGTGTCCTCCACCTGCTGGAGGGCTCCCTTCTCCAGCAAAGACCAGACTTCCAACTGTAAATCTTCCCCCTGACCGGGGTCCGGGGCTGGAAGGACCGTGTTCCTGGAACCTCTGTCGGGGGGGCTTGCTGTCTGGGAAGGGGATCCGGTAACTGTCCCTGAGGACCTGCACTGTCCAAGGGACTGTTTAGTGCTTTTCATTATAATACTTATGTTATTTCATTTCAGCTAGAACCTTTGCTTTTACTTAAATGAATTTTACCAGTGAACACTTGATACTTTCTACAGTTCTAAACCCAATCCTGCCATGTTATCTTTTATACACTAATCTCAGAACAATCATCTAAGAGTAACTTGTTTCCCCTTTAAGACTAAAAAACTAAAGCCCTATGCTACTAAATTTCTGAAAATCAATGTTTTTAAGTCTGGGAAACAGATACTTAGATCATCAACTCTCTTCTATAGGAGTTTTTCCTGTCCCTCCCGGCCCCCACATCTTCAAAGACCTATGATCTGGGACTCCCAATGAACCTCCTATTGTTTCTTAACACTGTTCAACTAGATATGCTACTTACTGAACTTCCTGCTACAATGTTTACTACACTCCATGTGGTACTGTTCAAAACAGTTCCAGATATACTGTCAACCATGTTGCTGACTGTGTATCTTATGTATTCTTCTTATCAAAATAGTAGTTTTACAAAAAGGCCTCCTTCTATGGAAATCCTCATCCAATTTCTAGATCTGAGCATTTTACATTTTCTAAGACTGTTTCTTTTCTTCATTATAGTACTACCTTTTCACTTCTGCTGACAACTCCTCAACTGCACAGATTTACTCAGTTTATTTTCTAGATTTCCATTATTCATGAATGACTGCTTTTTTTCCCTAACCAGTAAAAATGTGGTTTACATAGTTTCATCATGGAAACGTGTTTCCATGTTTTATCAACTGTCCTGTGGAATTCCTATGTTTTATTGGTGGATTCTCACTTATGTTCCACATTTTATTTTATGTTGTAAATGAATGAATGGCTACATCCAACACTGCTGCTCTTGTGTCTGTACACACAAACTAAGCTGTTTAATGAACCTCCTCATTGCAACGTTTCTTTGCAGTCATTCATTTTGCATTGATATATATCACATGGGAGAATTGGAATAATGCAAATGAAGTCCTCTATCTTTCCCTTTCAAATATTTCTTCTAGCAATATTCTATTTGGAATTTGCCTGTCAGACATTCTTTTAACCTTTTGATTCTCCAGTGTCATAGACTGAGGCTTGTTGTTACCCTTTTATGAACTGATAAATTACAATTATTATGCTTCAAAGTGAAACCAAGTCAACATTATATACTGGAAAGTCACTAATTAGAGCCATCAAAAATAAATTATTGATTAGTCCAAAATTATTCAATAAAAAAATGAATTAGTTTTTCACCCGATGACTTTGCTGTGACCCGCGGTTTCACTGTTCTTAGAAACGTCCCACTAGCTGTTCTTACTACATTTTCTATCTTTTTACACATTTTCTTCTGTCTAAGTAATTCACCAAGGCTAACTAGAGAAAGAATTGCCTTTTTCTGGGCCAATCCATTTTTTCAATCCATCATGCTCAGAGACCAAATATGCTATCTTCCTCAATTCGGTGATTAATCCTTACTTAATAGAAAGTTCACAAAACATTTTGTCAAACTTGGCTCTTCCCAAGTTTTACACTACTGATCTCTCATTTTAATAATCATTACCTGTGGTGTGGGTCCTAATTAAAAAAAAAAAGTTTAAAAACATTATCTAACATCTGTCTCCTACCCTTCTCCTTCCACTTCATTTCTTTCCATAGCTCCCACTCAAGTGTTATTAAACCCTTATTCATATATATGAATGATAGTCTCAAATACACTTTACCACTTTTCTACAAAGCTATAAGGCAAGAATAACAACAACAACAGTAGGTCTGGTATCAACTATGACAACTCTAATTCTCTTTTTAATCAATTCCTTTTGTGAGTCAACACAAGAGTGGGAATGGCATCCTTTGCCCTTTAGAAGCAACTATTCTAACACCAAAAGATCTTCAAGATGTATTTTTCTATGTACTTTTTGTCTCACAAGCATTCTTTCATTTTGTTTGAAGGGCAAATGTATCTGGCTCAACCACCAATGCTTTTACTTTTACATCACGTCTTCATTCAGTACAAGTTCACAATTGTAGACTAGTTTCACTTCCTAGAAATTCAGCTATAATGGTACTCTGACTACTAGCTCCTCATGACTACACATGACGCTCCACTAGTACATCACTTAGAGGTAATTCTCTCCTTCTATAGTAACACAGTAGCTCATCTGCTGTTGGATACTATGATTTACTCCTGCCCATATATTATGATTTAATCCTACCCAACACACACTCTTCTTAGGAGCAACACCATCAATTTTCTGCTCTGACCCCTCTTTCCTAAAAGAATACGTAGTCATAACTTGGTCACATTCTGGTTTATAAGTAACTTCTTTGATGGTAATGGCTGTCAGTCAAAGAAGGGCAAACTGCTGACTGATCTTTCCACAGCCTAAAGGATGGGATATATATAAAGTAAAGTATGACTACCTTGTACCTTACTTTTATAACTACATGTGCTTCCAATATTAAGGGTACAGTGTCACAGAACAGAAATACCCCTAAAGAGAGAGAGGATGATACATGTTGCAGCAAATGTGTAATGAATCATACACCATGAGATTATAAACTCTACATTTTACATAAAATTTGTGAATTTCATGAATCTAATATGAATCAATGACTGGTAGAAGTTTTAAAACATTAGAGGAGGAGATATGAATCAATGTATAAGAGAGGTTTTAAAACATTAGAGAAGGAGAAAGATGATCAGAAACAGGAGTGACTATTGATATTGATTTTGAGTAGTTGATAATAAAATGTGATTTCACAACTACCATGTGGATGAAAAAGGAACTGAAATCTTATGTTTGAGCCTCATTGTCTGAGGTTACTAAGATGTTTAGAGCCTTTGAAAAATGTGTGCTAAAGGACTGCTTCCAGAAATATTAAAAACAAGTATGAATCATGTTACATACAAGGTCCATACATATTTTCTACTATCAGTGGTTTCTGCTATGTGCAGTACATTTTTTAATGCATCTAAAGCAAATATGAGCTGGCTGCTGTATCTCATTATAGGCACTTTTCCAAAAGTAATGGTTTCCTTTTTGTAATTATAAGCTGTTGATGGGGTTAAGAAAATATTATTTTGAATCTGGACAGGGTAATGACTGTGATTTCACTGACCTGTAATGGTAAAAGTTACCAAAAAAATACTTGAGAATCTCATCAAAATTAACGAACTTTCATACGAGGGCAAACACCTTTGTTCATACTGTGAACATACAAAAACAAGTCCTTTGGTTCATAAAGGAGGTCAATATAAACCATATCCTATTAAACACTACTCTCTACATAAATTATGAACAGCCAAAGATGACATATCTTCAAGATGCTGGGATTCCAAAACTGACTCTTCAAACCACTTTTACAACTAAGTTTCCAGCAAAAGTGATATGGCACTACTAAATCGATAAAGTTCAAGACAGACAATGTAACATGACCATTAGACATGATGTCAGTAGTTAATATTAATGTTTTAAAATAACACACTAAATCGCTCTGCAACTTAAATAAAAAAAATAGTGATCCTCACTTTTTTGTTATGAACATATAGAACGCTCAAAACCTTATTAAATCTACATACAGTAAAATACATACATAATAATAATGCTACGTGTTATGTAAGTGTACCATACCCAAAATTCATTTAAACAAGTACAGGCAGTCCCCGGTTATTGGCAGACTCGGTTATTGGTGATCTAGTTTTATGGGGCTTATCTAGTGCCATAAAATCTGCAATTTATGGGACGAGTTCCGGTTATTGGTGCCATAAGTGCCATTATGGGGGCATAGATCACTGAGTTTCGGTTAATAGCGGGTTTCGCTTACCAGCACACCCCCCAGGAACAGAACCTCCACCCATAACCGGGGACTGCCTGTATTGTGAAAAAGGCCTCATTGCACTTAAATATCATTTGGTTAAAACAAAATTATTTTAGACAAGTACTTTACATAATTTCCTTGTAATCCTCACCTTATGTCCATATGAAAACACAACAAATGTACAGACACAAAAAGTCTTGTGTCATTCATTCAGCATGACTCACATTCCTTCAGTTCAAAGTAAAAAAAAAATAATTTAAAAAGTGGGATTCATTAAAGACTGTGCAATGACAAATAACTGTATTAGCTAAACGAGACCCATATCCAAAGAAACAATCAGGTCTGCACCAATTGAAATCTTGTCAAAGCCTTTCAATGTGTCCTAATAGTCTCTTAACAATCCAGCAGCCAAACAAACAAGGCAGTTATGAATGGTTCCACTTTGTGAATGGATATTACAATGCATTTCTCAAAGTCTAACCAAAGCTTTGTTAACAAATATTACAATGCATTTCTCAAAGTCTAACCAAAGCTTTGTTGACAGATATTACAATGCATTTCTCAAAGTCTTACCAAAGCTTTGTTAACAGATATTTCAATGCATTTCTCAAAGTCTAACCAAAGCTTTGTTAACAGATATTACAATGCATTTCTCAAAGTCTAACCAAAGCTTTGTCAACACATATTACATTGCATTTCTCAAAGTCTAACCAAAGAAGTTTTCTTGTACAGTAGCGACATGCAACAAGCAACTTACATTTCTTGGATAATAATTAGTTGATGTATCAAGATAACACTGCACATAATTATTAGGTGTTGTTAATATAAATCAACTACGTATTATAATAAAGGCACCCAGAAAAATCAAATATAATTCTATTAAAAAAACCCTATTATGAATAGTATTATGGAGGAGTAATTTTAGTTTATATTTGACAACATCTCCAAAGGTTGTGTGAGAGAGAGAGAGAGAGAGAGAGAGAGATTGGTGGAAGAATGAATGGGAGTGGTTAGATGGCGGTCGGAAGCATGTCTGTTGTGGCACTCTGGAGGTAGTCAATGGAAGTCTGTTACGAGAGTTGTAAACAGTGAGGCGTCTGGTCGAGTCAGTGTTGGTTTTGGCAGCAGTTTTCCTTTGGTGTTTCGTTGTTTGGGTGTTATTTGATAGATTTTGGGGTTGTGAAGTTGTTGTGCGTGTGTCTGTCTGGTTGTGGTGAGGTTAAGAAGGTTGGTGGTGCATTTTCGGTGTCTGTGAGTGGTGGTTGGGGCAGGGTTGGTTTTGGCGGGTTGTTGTACTGCTGTAAGTCGTGTGGTTGTCGTGTTTTTTCAGGCGGTTGGTGTTCATCTGCATTTAGTTGTTGGGTTACTGAGTTTTTGTGGGGTTGTGGGTCTCGGGTGGTTGATTTGTGTTTGGTTGTCGGCGGTGGTTGTGTGTTGGCTAGCCTATAGCTATATCCAGTGGACGACAGCACAGCTAGTCCTAGGTATCAGAAGCCAGCGGTGAGTACCTGTTTGTGTTTTTTGTTCTGTATGTAGGTATTGGGGCAATTGTCCTGCTGTGTTTTTTAGTGTTAAGTGGAAAGTGTGATTGAGGGTGGGTTTGATAGCCAGACAGGTTAAGTTTATGTGGGGAGGTTACTTGTTTTTGTGATCCCGCCACATTATTTTTTGGCGCCCGAACAGGGACTGTTGGTGTGGCAGCTGCAGGACAATTGGTCTAGGCTAGTGTGTATCAGTGGTGAGAAAGTTTGAGATGGAAGGATTGAGTGAGGTGGAGAGGCTGAAGGAGGAGTTGAGGTTGGAGAGGGAAGTAAGAGGACAATTAGAAGTGGATAATGAGAGGTTAAGGGTAGAGTGTGAGGTAGCTGAAAAGCGAGTGGAGGAAATGAGAGGAATGCTAAGGAGTGCAAAAGTGGAAATGAAAGAAGAAGTGAAAGGAGCAGAAGAGAGAATGGTTGAGAAAATGGATGAAAAATTCTTGGGGATGATGAAGGGGTTCATGGGAGAGGGAGCTGTAGGGGGTAGGCCTACTGGGTCTTGTGATAGGCCAGAAGTGGTAAAGACCGTGGAAGAGCGAGGGGATGAAACTACGAGTGACGAAGGTGACTTGTTTGTGGTAGGTAAAGGGAAGAAGGGAAAGAGACAGGATAAGGATAAACCTTAGGACAAGAATAAGAAGGGGGGCTGAGGAAAAGAAGACGATTAAGGGAAAGAAGGTTAGGAAGGATGACGGACAGGATGAGACTAGGACTGAATACATTGGGGAAAGGGCTGAGAGTGATTTGGATAGCGGTGAGTGGAAACAGGTGGGTAGAAAGAAGGGTAAGAAGAGCGTAATGAGGAGCATGGATGTTAGTATGGAAGTTGATTCACTGTATTCGGACGAGGTTAAGAGGGATCAGAATGGTGGTAGCGAAAGTGAGAGTGAGCGGGTGAAGTACGAAAGGCTGTATATGAGAGAGATACTAGATGTGCACAATACGAGGAATATGGTAGTAGGGACATAGGGGATTTTTTTAAGGAATATGAGAGGTATTGTGAGGCAAAGTATGGGTATAAGATAAGAAGAGTCTGGGCTAAGAGAGTTGGGTGGCTTTTTGACGGGATTTTTGTTGAACATGTATGGGGTAAAGATGATGTAGGGAATGTGCCGTATGAGAGTGTGAAGGCCAGATTGTGAACAGGCGAGAGATAAGGAGTAGTGTTATATAGGATAAAACATGGTTTTGATAGGTAAAGATGAATGTTGGTGAGTCGTTGTCGATGTATGTGTGCAGGTTGGAAACATTGGCCAGGAAAAAGTTTGGGGATCGAAGGGATAAATGAGTGTAAAGAGTTAGTGAGGAAGTTGTTGGCGACTGTGCCTGAGAGTGTGTATGAGTTTGTAAATCTGAAACGTAAGGAGAAAATGCGATGGACGAATGAAAGGTTGTCGTGGAACGACATTTTGGAAATAGTAGAGGATTATGAGTTGGATAGGTGTATGAAAGAGAGTAGAAGTGTTAGTATTAGGACTGAAGTGGCTGATGTTATACCAGAGTTTAAGAGCTATAGGGAGGCAGTTTTGGAAGGGCCAAGGCGAATGGCAGAGCGAGTGGTTGATAGGAGCGTTAGAGCCAGTAACGTAAGTATGGTTAGCCATAAGAGAGATCGAGTGCAAGCGTTGGAAGATTAGGGTCGGTTAGTCGTGAACGAGAGCAGCAATGTTACAGATGTGGAAAGCTAGGGCACAGGAAGAATGAATGTCGGTGGGCGTTGGGAGCTTGCTTCGGGTGTGGGCAAACAGGGCATTTGTGAGCGAGTGTAAGAAAGATAGGGATGTTAAGTGTTACAGGTGTGGGCAAGTAGGGCATATAGCAAGTGGATGTCGAGGTACTCGTGTGACTGAGTTTGCGGTAATTGCGGGAAGAATGGGCATTATGCTAGGATGTGTAGGAAAAGCGGGCAAAATGTGTTGAATGTGGAATGGAAGGTCATGTGGCAAGTGTGTGTAGGCGAAAGAGGATGAGTCAGGTTGGGAGTTCGGGAAACTAGGTACAAAGGGGATTCAGTTGGGTGGGTCCTCTGGTGTGCGGTCAGTAAGAGTGATGCATGTGCGTGAAGGATTGTTGCATGAAAAAGGGTTTGGAGGAAGAGCTCATGAATGTATGAGTGTAAAAGTGAGGTGCAAAGGGGTGTGTTTGGTTGCTTTGATTGATACTGGGTGCAGTGTCAGTGTTCTTTTTAAGAATGGATGTGACAAGTTGCAGAAAGAGTGAGTTTGTAACAATTAGGAAATGTAAAGGGGTTAGGTAAGAGGAATAGGAAATTTGGGTATGCCTGTGGTGGGAATGTTGCGTGAAAATGTAGAAATCGAAGGGGTAGTGATGGAGGAAGGTGACTTTTATGTGATCGAGGGAATGGGAATGAGTGATAAGTATGATATGTTGTTAGGATACAGGTTCTTGAAGAAGTGTGGGATGGTGGTCCATCGAGCAGGAATATATTGAGTTGCATAGGAAGGGGAATGTACATGGAGAGTTGTACTTGGATGGGGATGGAGGAGTAAGCAGTAAAATATGGAAGGGAGTGCCGTTGGTTGCGAAAGAGAGTGTAAAAGTGCCGCGAGAAGTTGGAGAAGTTGTTAGTGTGAAAGTTGCGTGGCCCGATAGTCTTGGGATTGTCAAAGGTGACAATGTGCATATGTGGTTGAGGGTGTGGATGCGAACAAGTTGGTAAGAGCGAGTGTGCATGTGTACGACGGGATTTTGGATCTGGAGAATCCTCGGGTTTTTGTGGCATCATTTGCCAGCGTGTTAGGAAAAAAAGCGATGTGCGGGGTTCCATACGTGAAGGTGATTGTGTGGGGTTGTTGTATACGTTGGTGGATGTGGACGACGAAAGATATGTTAGGGTGCGGCAGGTGATGACAGGTAGCATGAAAGAAAGTGATGAGTGGAAGTATGATGAGTTGAGAGAAAGAATTGGGGTGGAGGAAAATGTTGGTGATGACGAGAGGGAGTGGTTGATGCAGATGTTGTGGGATAGGCGGGGTGCGTTGAGTCGGGGTGATGAGGATTTCAGGGGATCTAAGCTCCCAGAGTTCAAGATAGTTTTGAATGACGATACTCCCATATAGATCAGCGTCCCCGACACTTTTCTGCGCCTATTGCCCGAGAGATTGAGGAACAGTGTGAGGAACTTGAGAGAGTGGGAGTGATCGAGAGGAGCGAGAGTGCTTGGAATAGTCCCATAGTCCCAGTACGCAAGACAGATGGGAGTTTGAGGATGTGTGTGGATTACAGGAAGGTGAATGAAGTGACTGTGAAGGAGCGATTCCCAATGAATGTGGTGTCTGATTGTGTGTATAAGATGTATGGGATGAGAGTGTTCACAAAATTGGATTTGGTAAGGGGCTATTACCAGATGCCTCTTGAGGAAGGGAGCAGGCATGTTACGGCTTTTTCGAGTGGTAGCTGCCACTATCAATTCAAGAGGTTAAGTTTTGGATTGGCTAATGCGCCTGCTGCCTTCCAGAGGGCGATGAATGTAGTTTTGGCTGGTTTTGATAGAAGGAAGGTGACTGTGTTTATAGATGACGTTTTGATTGCAGTGAGACTGTTGAGGAGAATGTGGAACTGCTTGAGAAGGTGTTGGAACGGTTGAAGAGGTTGGAGTGAAAGTGAAGTTGAGAAGTGTACGTGGTTGGCTGGGGGCGGGAAGTGGAATTTCTTGGTCATAAGGTGAGTGCGAGTGGTGTAAGGAAGAGTGAAAAGTTGGGGGAAAAAGTAAAGGAGTTTCCACGTCCCCGGACCGTGCGGGAGTTAAAGGGTTTTTTGGGTTTGATTGAGTTCGGGAGGAAGTTCGTTAGGGATTGTTCGGGTATAGGGAAGCCGTTGACTGAATGGACCGGGAAGAAAAATTGTACTAAGCTGAGGTGGGATGAGCGAATGGTGGGAGCATTTGAGAGATTGAAAGAGGAGGCTGCTAGGGACATCACCTTGGCTTTTCCGGACTACAGTGAGGATGCCAGAAAGCTCGAGTTGTATGCTGATGCTAGTAAGTTTAGTATGGGAGGATGCTTGGTGCAGATGCAAGAGGTGAATGGGGAGGGACAATTGAGAGTGATTGTGTATGTGAGTAAAGCTTTTAATAAAGCAGCGCTTACGTATTACGTGGTTGAGAAGGAGCTTGCGGCAATAAGGTTTTGTGAAAGCGTTGAAAGTGTTTTTGTATGGGGTAAAATTTGTCATAAGGACAGATCATCAGCCTTAGTTTATATGATCAAGAAGGAAAGTGTGAATGCTAGGATTGCGAGGACAATTAAGGATTTGAGTGTGGTTTGATTTTACAGCTTAGAACTATGTGCCAGGGAGTAAAAATGGTGTGATTGCTGATACGATGTCTAGGATGCATGGTAAAGGACAGTGGGTGTTGTGAAAAGTGACTGGGATCCGAAATATGGTACCTGAGGGGTTGGTTGTAAAAGAGAGGTTTGAAGGGAATGACAGAATGTGTGAATGTTTGTTTTGCTTTCAGCATTGAAAAACCTGGAAGGTAAGGGTCTGGTTGAAGAGGTACCCGGTAGTGTGAATGAGTTGCGAGTGAAGTTGATGAGTGATGTGCAGAAGGAAGTGGCATGTGCGGAGGAACAAGGTGGCAATAGGAGAAGTGTTGTATGAATTGTTGTCAGCAGTAGCTGAGTTGTTTGGAATAAAAAGTGTTGTTGTATTTGGATGGGGGGACAGACCGGAAGGTTTTGAATATCGAGGAAGGGTGAGTACTGGTAATGAACGTGGGGTTTTGATGATTCAGTGCGGGGAACGTGGTTGTAATTGGTTGGTTACAAAAAGGGACTGTGAAGGGGATCTGAGTCAGAATTGTTGGAAATGGGGAGTTTAGCTGAGGATGAATGTGATGAGGAGGATTGTGATGTGGATAACCAGGTGGACGTGGTAGTGAATGTGTGTATGCATAGGACTCGAGGGAAAATGTGACGTTTGTCCAAGTAAATGATAGTGAGTATTGTAGTTTGGTTGACACAGGGGCACAAGTTTCCTTGGTGAGTGGGTCAGTGGTGAGTGAACTTGAGAGATGTGATTGGGAAGTGAAAAGGCAGTCTACAAGTGTGAGAATACATGGGTTGGACCAAGGAAGTGTTTTTAGTATGGGAAGAGGTACGGTTAAAGGTTAGGTTGGGGGATCTTGAAGTAATGCATAACTTTATAGTCATAGGAGAAAATGATATGCCATCTTGTTTTTTAATAGGGATAGATTTTTTGAGGATCCACGATATAGACGTAGATGTAGGAAATAGGGAATTTCTTAGGAAAGGGGGGCAGGCAAGTAGCTAGGATTCAAGATGTAATGTGTTTTGTAGCAAACTTTGTGGGTATGATTGATATTGCTAGGAGTGAGAATGATCTGTTGAGTGAGGAAGAGATTGAGGAAATGCAAAATAAGTGCCTGGAGATAAGTGTGTTGCGACAATGTGTTTTGGGAGGAGTGCGTGTGGAAGACTGGCCATGTGAGTTGGATGTATATAAGAGGGTTGCTAAAACGTTTTGTGGTGTGCAAAAACATAGTGTACTTTTTGCATCAGGAAAGTGGTGTATGACAAGGAAGTGTATGTGCCAGTGTTTTCTGTTGAGTCAGCTGTGAGTATGTGTTTGTTGGTGCATGATCGTTTGGGCATATGGGAAAAAATAGTTGTGGGAATGCATGAGAGAGAGATTGTATGCTCCTGGGTTGAATAAGATTTGTGTGGATGTGGCTGTCACGTGTGAAGACTGTCAGAGGGGAAAGTATCAGAGTGTGCATGCAAGTCCACCTGTGTTGCGATTGCAGATGAAAGAGCCGTTTGAAATGCTTGTGATTGATTGTGTTTCTTTGCCCAGGACTGCGAGAGGACATGTGGGGATGATTGTGATGGTGGATCACATGAGTAAATTTGCTTATGTGGTTCCCATCAAGATAAGAGGATGAAACTGTTGCACGAATGGTGGGTCAAGTGATGTTGCCCATGTGTGTGTGTAAGCCGGCAAAAATGTTGAGTGATAATGGACCTGAGTTTGTGGGATGGGAATTTGAAGAAATGTTGAAGGAATGGGGTATTGTGCATGTGTATTCTACTCCGTATATGCCCAGTGCGAATGGGTTGGCTGAAAGGACTGTTAGGATGATGACTGAGATTTTGCGAATGATGAGTAAGAGCGACAAGGATTGGGATATGTATGTAGGACGTGGGCAAGTTTAGGGGTTATATACGCCACACTGCAGGAATAGTATAGGTATGTCTCCCTTGTAAATATGTGTTGAATTTTGAAAGGATTGTCAGACCGCGGTTGGGTCTGTCAGAAGGTGATCGGGATTTGTGGAAGAAAGCGAGTGAAAGGTTTGAGAGTTTTTAAGATTGGGGATAGGTGTTGAAAGAGGTGGTTGAGATGGGAAGAATGAATGTGAATAAAGTAAGGGAGAAATTTGAAGGGCCTTTTGAGATTTTGGAAGTGGGACCGAGTGGATTGAGTTATGTTTTGGGGAAATTGCGAGTAGGTGGGGGACTGGATGAGGTTAGGGCACACCATAACCAGCTCCGTAAGTGGAGGGAAGTACCCCACTATGTTCGGGAGAATGCGATGAGTGAGTGTTGAGGGTGAATAAGTATGAGCTGACTGTTGATGAACAAATTGGTCTGGGAGATCGACAGTTGGTGTTGGTTGAGTATGGAAGAAAACAGAAGAGTGTGGAGAGAGGAAGTGGAAGGGAAAAGCGTGAACGGCATGGTAAAGGGGTTGGTGGTAGGGTGCAAACAGTTGATAAAGCGTGTGCTACGGATGACTTTGGGGGAATGAATGATACTTGTAGTGTATGTGGGTTTGAGTTGACAGGGACAAGTAAGACTTCAGTGAGAAGGAAAACTGAATAGTGAGGAGGTGGTTGATAGGATGGATAAGTTTTTTGCAGGAGTTTGACAGAAGTATGGATGAACTGAGTGGTTTGGTGGCCGAAATAGGGGAGATGTTGGAACCAGAGTTGGAAGACATCGGTGAAGTAGTGAATGGAATTTGGGGAGGATTGGTAGTGAGGAGATAATGGGAGTTTTGAAAGAAAGTGGTTTTGGAAGAAGTGAATGGCGATGTAACTGAAAGAGTGTATGATGGTCCTCAAACAAGATCCAGGGGACCTGCATCTGAGCATCCTTGGTGTTGCGAAAGGCAATTTAGTGTGGATGTTGTGAGTGTAAGGAGATGTTGTCAAATGTAATGGGGGAGGTAATATGGAGGAGTAATTTTAGTTTATATTTGACAACATCTCCAAAGGTTGTGTGAGAGAGAGAGAGAGATTGGTGGAAAAGAATGAATGGGAGTGGTTAGATGGCGGTCGGAAGCATGTCTGTTGTGGCACTCTGGAGGTAGTCAATGGAAGTCTGTTACGAGAGTTGTAAACAGTGAGGCGTCTGGTCGAGTCAGTGTTGGTTTTGGCAGCAGTTTTCCTTTGGTGTTTCGTTGTTTGGGTGTTATTTGATAGATTTTGGGGTTGTGAAGTTGTTGTGTGTGTGTCTGTCTGGTTGTGGTGAGGTTAAGAAGGTTGGTGGTGCATTTTCGGTGTCTGTGAGTGGTGGTTGGGGGGGCAGGGTTGGTTTTGGCGGGTTGTTGTTTACTGCTGTAAGTCGTGTGGTTTGTCGGGTTTTTTTTCAGGCGGTTGGTGTTCATCTGCATTTAGTTGTTGGGTTACTGAGTTTTTGTGGGGTTGTGGGTCTCGGGTGGTTGATTTGTGTTTGGTTGTCGGCGGTGGTTGTGTGTTGGCTAGCCTATAGCCTATATCCAGTGGACGACAGCACAGCCTAGTCCTAGGTATCAGAAGCCAGCGGTGAGTACCTGTTTGTGTTTTTTTTGTTCTGTATGTAGGTAGTTGGGGGCAATTGTCCTGCTGTGTTTTTTAGTGTTAAGTGGAAAAGTGTGATTGAGGGTGGGTTTGATAGCCAGACAGGTTAAGTTTATGTGGGGAGGTTACTTGTTTTTGTGATCCCGCCACATTATGTTAATGATGTATTTGAAATTATCAATTATTCTACCGTAAATAGTATTGTTCTCCCTTAAATAGTAACGTTGTATTCTTATAAAATTTTAAAAAAGGGATTTTGACGAAGGAAAAATCTATTTCTGGGCAACGACCTGTGTCGCCCTGTGAAATGGTTCCTTTGATACTATTTCTGAAGAATAAATATTGCTATTCATCCTAGAGAAAAAAGAAACAATATAATGCCAAGATAAATGGCTCGCTCACTTCTTATAGAAGTGTCGGTATAGTAAGGAGCGAGTGGAATCATTACCAGAGGTCCCTTGCCATTTAGCTTCTTCCTTCGACAAAACCCCGAACTACGGAGGAGCCGTGCTACAGCTCCCGGTCTACTACTACCGTGAGCGCCTCCGACGCCTGAGACGTTCATTCCTGAAGATAGCCTCCAAGCTTGGGGTAAAGCTGGGTGAGGATAATCTAAACTAATAGGGTGGGGTTTCTCACAGGGCGACACAGGTCGTTGCCCAGAAATAGATTTTTCCTTCGTCAAAATCCCTTTTCTGGGCTTGACCTGTGTCGGCCTGTGAAATAGTACCAGAGAATGCCAAACACCAAGCTTGAGGAACAGTACAGATATTAAGAAGGGTAAAAGTTAAACATTGTAAGGTTAATAGTATAACTAATCAACTAAAATTACAGTCTTACCAAAGGGAAAGTATAAGCCCTAAAACACGGGTTATCACTTAAAATTAGTTAGCCTAACAACAAACAATAACAATACAGGTTAGGCAAAGACAGGATATAAGTTGATACATACAAAAGAATGGAACTGAATCCAATTAGAATGATGAACAAAAGCAAACTCAAGGTAACCCAATACATGGAGGTGACTAAACTAAGTAAGGGTGCAATGGGGCAGGTAGAAGGGAAGGCTACAAGAAGTTATAGTAAAAATTAAGAATCAGGAGAAACTGTGTTTCCAGCTGCCACTGCTGGAAATTTGAGGGCTTCTAAGGGTTTTAGGTAGTGCCGTTTGAAAACTGTCGGAGATTTCCAGCCTGTATACTTCTTAAGATCGTCAAAATTCATGTGTTGGAAATAATTAATAGATGTGGCCACTGCCCTAACATCGTGGGCCCGAGGAAAGGACTCTGGATTGGCCCGTTTAATGAAGTATAAAATTTGTTGCCTGATCCCTTTTAGGGATAATGTACCACCTTCCTTCCTAATGAACAATGGGCCTGAAGATTTCAGAGTTGTTCTGCTTAGGTAGGCTCTTAATGAGTTGACAGGACAAAGGGAAATGTCTTGAGGTAGTGGTAGGATTTTCCACGAGGACCATCTGTCCTGTGGGTCTTCATTTTTGGCTAGAAAATGGCGATCTGGGGATAAGAGGACTTCCCCTGAGGGGAAGAACTCAATGTGGCCTGGTTCCCTTGATAAAGCTGACAGTTCTGATATTCTAGCTCCGGAGGCTAAACTTAATAAGAATAGGGTTTTCCTCAGGAGGGATATATAATTGCAAGAGTCATTGTTAATGTCCGAGGCCAGTTTGAGGACATCATTTAAGAACCCAAGAGACTGGATTTAGGTCTCGTTGATGGTCTTAATCTAGCACAAGCTTTTGGTATGGACGTAAAGTACGAATCCGTAAGGTCTATGCTAAAACCAAATTGGAAGATCTTTTTAAGAGCTGATTTGGTCGTAGTGATAGTGCTTGCTGCTAAGCCTTTCTCAAACAATGATCTGAAGAAAGTTATGGCTAGGTTCGTTGTCATGACTTGAGAATTTGACAACTTAAGGAACTCTGCTAGTTTCTTGACAGATGAATCATATTGTCGGAGAGTAGATTTTCTTTTATCTGATTCCAAGAATGAGATTTTCTGGGGATCAATTTCTGCATTCCTCATGGCTGCGAATTTCAGAAAATCCATAAAGTTAGGGTTTTCTGAATTCTTGAAGAAGCGGACACAGTCTGAGTTTGCACTAACTGGGTTAGTTAGGGGTTGGGAATCCGTAGTGGTCGGAGTCTCAACTCTAGGAGTAGAGGGAACCAATTGCTCTTGGGCCAGTTGGGAGCTACTAGAGCTACTTGGCCTTTGAATGTCCTGAGTTTGTCTAAAACTTTCATGAGAAGGTTCACCGGAGGGAAGAAGGTAAATATTCTTCCATTCGTTCCAATCGAGGATCATTGCATCCGTAGCGTATGCTAGAGGATCGAGGTTGGGTGCCACGTAACAAGGGAGTTTGTGGTTTGACTCCGTGGCGAAGAGGTCTACTTGGAGTCCGGGGACTTGTAGACTGATCCAATTGAATGAACTCCTGTCCAGTGTCCACTCCGATTCCAACGGAGCGGAGCGCGATAGAGCGTCTGCTACTACGTTCTTGACTCCTGCCAGGTGAGTGGCTGACAGGTGCCATTTGTTTTTGCTTGCCAGAGAAAAGATGGCTATCATGACATGGTTCAAGTGGCTTGACTTGGATCCGCCCCTGTTGATGCAGTGTACTACTATGCACTGTCCAGAACTAATTTGAAATGAGAGTTCTTGGGCGGACGGGAGTCGTTTCAGTGTGAGGAATACTGCCATGGCCTCCAGTACATTGATGTGTAGCTGGCGGAATGTTAACGACCAAGTTCCTTGAACTTTTTTTGTACTGGGAGTATCCTCCCCACCCTGTTAGTGAGGCGTCTGTGTGGATCACTAATGATGGAGGGGGAAACTGTAGAGGAATTGCTTTTGAAAGGTTCTTTGTCTCCGTCCAGGGACGGAGACGTTTCCGTAAGATCGCTGGGATAGAGGCTAGTTTGTCCCGTGATCTGCAATTCGCTCTTGAGCGCCTTACTCTGTTTATATCTTTGAGTTTGGCTCTGAGCAGAACGTCTGTGACTGATGCAAACTGGAGTGAGCCCAGGATCCTCTCCTGGCACCTCCTGAATGTTTGTTGTCGTTTGAGAAATTGTTTGTAGCTCTTGCAATTTCTTTCCTTTTCAACGACGGAATTGATAGTGTGCGCGATTGTAAGTCCCACTGAAGGCCTAACCACTGGAATCGAGATTCCGGTGTTAGTCTGGACTTGGTTTTGTTTATTTGAAAACCTAAATGTTCCAGGAATTTGATCACTCTGACCGTTGCTTTTTTGCATTCTTTGGGGTTCTTTGCCCAAATAAGCCAATCGTCCAGATAAGCCACTAACATTATTCCCTGTTTCCTTAGCTCTTGCACTACTGCTTCCGCCAATTTGGTGAAGATCCTGGGGGCTATGTTGAGCCCGAATGGCATTACCTTGAAGGAGTAGGATCTGTTGCCTAGTTTGAAGCCTAGGAATGGACGGAAGTGTCTGGCTATGGGAACATGATAGTAGGCATCTGTAAGATCTATAGAGGTTGTGACGGCCCCACGGGGAAGTAAGGTCCGTACCTGCGAAACGGTCAGCATCCTGAACTTGTCGCAATGAATGAATAAGTTTCAGATGGGACAAGTCTAAGATGATTCTTCGGTTTACCGAGTCTTTCTTTGGCACGCTGAACAAGCGTCCTTGAAATTTTAAATTGTTGACTCTTGAGACTACTCCTTTGAGAAGGAGGTCTTCGGTATACTCTACCAATTCTGTTGTTGGTGCTTGATAGAATCTGTTGGTTGGAGGAGGGCCCTCTAGCCAACTCCAACCTAGTCCTTTTGTTACTATACTATGAGCCCAAGGGCTGAACCCCCACCTCTGGCGGAAGAGGTACAGCCTCCCTCCTACCTTGGGACTCTCACTGCTGGTTTGCCGAGGGGCGGCCACCTCTTGCTCCTCGGAAACCTCTTCCTCTGTTAGCAGCCCTGCCGGATCCTCTGAATCGAGAGGCACCTCTTGCTCTGCTGCCTCTCGCAAACCTATTGAAAGCCTGAAAGTTCTGGCTTTCATAGTTGGAATTGTAGGCTGGCGAAGACAGCAAAGGAAGTAGAGGGTGAGATTGCTGGGACTGAGGGGTCAGAACAAGGTATTGTTGTTGACCCTTCGACGATGGTTGCCCTTGTGATGCTGGGACTGCCTGAACCAACGTTTGTTGAGAAGGCTGAAGGGAGAGAACTTCCTTGGTTTCTTCTTGTTCCTTGGGTTAGGACCAGAAGATTCCTGCCTCCGCTTTGCTACCAGTCCCCACCTGACTTTGAGGCACTGGTTAACCTTAGAAGCCTCATGAAGGACTTCTGCTACTACTGGTGCTGGAAAGAGGTCCATTCCCCAAATTGAGGAAGCAATCAGTTTATTCGGTTCATGGCGGATAGTAGCTTCCGCCAGAACGTGCTTCCTACAATTTCTCCTGGCTATGAGGAAGTCGTAAAGGTCACACTGCATGGTGTGCAGCAGACCTTTAGCCAAAACTTTAAATAATGGCTCTTGTTGGTATACAAGAGCCGTCATCTCCGCCATAGTCATGGAGGAAAGGGATCTCGCGAGCCTAGTCCGGGCGTCGTACTCCATCTGGATGAGAGAGTCCGACAACCTGGGGAGTCTCTCACTAAAGAGAGAGGTGGCACAGTCCGCCTTTAGTTTTTTTTCCTACTGAGAAAGTAGGAACTGCCCCCTCGAAGTATGTCTCGGAGCCTGGGACTAAGAGAGAGGTGGGTTCCGTCTCTCGTAGTTGAGGCAGGGGCTCGTCTTTCAGGGTGGCCTGAAAGGTTGCTTCCACTACCTTAAGGGTCAGTGGTAGCGGAGTCCCTTCCACCGGAGTAAAAATGGTGAAAGGACTCCTAAAGGCTGTGATGCGGGTGTTTTCACACCCCCATTCTTCCAGACTTCTCATTAGAGTCTGCTGTGCCTGTTCCCCTCGGAAGGATCACTGTTTCCTTGGGAACCTTGTCCTCTCTCATCATCGCTGCTTCCGTTAGTCGGACGTAGCCAATGAATGGTGGTTGAAGGTCCTCCTGGGGTGGAACTCGAAGTCCTCCACGGCCCCCCCTTCACCCGAGTTCCTATGCCTTCGATTGTCAACATTCCGTTGACAAACGGGGCATACGAAGCGATCCTCCAAGGGTTGGCCGCCTTGAATTCCGGCAGTTGGCTGGAATCTGGCATTGGAAGAGGAGAAGGTGGCACAGATAGAGAGGAACCTGCCGCAATCGAGGTTTGGATCCCGGCGATGGCATTCTCCTGAGCGGCCAGCCGTTCCGCCAGCGATTGGATCGACTGGCCGGAAGACGTAACAGAACTGGAGAGCTGGGAGAGCACTGAGCCGACCTTGTTGTCAACCAAGGCCCTACGATCACTCCCACCTGCTCCAGATGTTAGCCGAAAAGGATTCGGGATCAAAAAGAGGGACTTGAGCCCGATCCTTACGTGATCTATGTTTGGGGGACCTCGACGCAGAGGAAGAGGCCTCCCTTGACCTAACTGATCCGGGGTGGTGAGCCGGAGTTACAGTGTCTGTCAGGATGACCGATTTCTTGGGGAGAGACTTTTTAAGTTTCTCCTCGGTCATCTTAGCCTTGGGGATCACTGAAGTAGCCTTAGGACGGACAGACCGCTGCTCTTCAGGGAAGCCCCGGAAAGAAGTGGAAGTAGAAGGATCAGTAGAAGGTGATGGAGAAAGGGAATTCAGGAAAGGGCCCTGAGAACCCACAGAAGCTGCCCCTACTACACCCTTACCTGTACCCATGGAGTCAATAGCCATGGGTTCAACGTCGAGGTTCATTGCCGCAACGTCTTCTGCAACGTCCTCTGGGAAATCCCCCTCCTGTAGGGAGATCATGACTTGAAGGTCGGCCAGCAAAGGGGCGGCCGCTATCGGGTCCACCACTGATCCTTTCTTGGCTTCTGGGAATATTAGGTCCGCCATATCCTGGGTAAGAATGTAGGGGCGGCCCTTCGAATTCCGGCCAAAACCCCCTACCCAAGCTTTGAGAGTCGACAAAGCTTTCTTCTTTTCTTCATCAGAACCCTGTAAAAAAAGGGTCTAGAGTTAGGGAGAGGATAGGGGAGGAATGTCTGTTGTGTTGAGATTATATGAATGTGTGTCTCATATGTGAAAGGTATAATATAACAACAAGTATTCCAGGTGACGAATGAATGAAGAAAGTGCTAAGAACTTACTACTAGTGAGGCATCTCCTACTAGCAAGTAGCAGGTTTGGCAAGCTTCATGATGCCAAACGATAAAATCCTCCACTTTCACTGCACATCCTGCATGAGAACGGCAAACTATATGGCCGCACGGGTCTTGGAGGATGGCATTGCACCCAATCTCCTGGCACAACATCTGTAAGTCAAAGGGTACATGAGTACCAATGACAACCTCCGGTGGAATAATATGCAAACTATCCGTGGGTGCCGGAGTAGGACCGACTGATAGAGATCTACATATGAATATCACGTAGAAAAGTTACGAGGGGGGAAGAAAGTCTCTGCCTCCGCCTAAGCTCACTTGTCATATGACTAAAAATAGACTCCGTAGGGCCCGGAGTTCTCCGTATGGCCCGGAGTTAATTAATATTGAGTGAGCAATGTCAAACTTCTAACGAAGCAAGGGATAGTACGAGAGGCGGAAATAAAAAAAACCCCGGAGTAACGCAAAAGATTCTAAACATTAAATAACACAAAATAAAACAAAATAAAAACCCATTATATCAGTAAGTGCTCGTGTGAACTATCCTAAGTGGATAGGAAACCCAGTGGTTCCCTCCCCCCCTCTCTATGTTCGGTAGCGGCGGATAGACACCTGCCGGACTGAACTGAGGGGGAAAGAGTAGGGAAGAACGTGGGGTAGGGGAGCCCTCCCCCTGAGCGGCCAGTTAAGGACGGAGAAGATGGGGGGAGGAGGTCCCCAGCCCCCGAGGCACGTGACGAGTGAGAATACCAGTAGGGGAGGGGAGATCCCCACCAGTCCCGTGAGTCACCCCCTCTCATGCAGACTCGGACGCTAGCTGTGAGAAACGAGTCATCACCCATCGATGTGGATGGCAATGTATGGAGGGGGGGAATGGGGGGAGGGACGGGAGGGGGACCCCGTAACCGGGTGGCTCACCGTGATCAACCGGTGGTCTTCCCAGCCAGGTGAAAGACACGAGGTGGGGTGGGGAAGAACTGTCGGAACAACATCAATATCACTGATATAAATAGGATTACTTATAATAATCAATCAAATAAAATTAAAGCGATATCTTAAAGCTAGACTAACACGGGGAACACGAAGCTAAGCAAACAGAAAATTAGGTTAATCGCCGATCCGAAGAAAGGGGTATGTTAGCCTAATTTAACCTCTAGTTCAAGAAAACGGGGGCAGGCTAATCACAATCGACAATTGGGGTTTGAAAGCCTAACTTAACGGTAAAATAAATGATAACAGGGAAGCTAATCGCCATACCGAAGCATGGTGTATGTTAGCCAACCTAGTACCTATAATATTATTAAAGGTAATCAGGAACTAGAGAAGGAAAGAGAGAACATCAGAATAATTAAGATGATATGACTCTCAATCGTGACTGATAAAACTCCTAACAATGTAAGGCGTAGCTAGACTAAGGTCCGAAACGTGCGGTCGGAGCGTGCCCCGTGGAGGCCTAACTAAAAAACTAACTGCATAAAGATATAGAGACTATGTATAAGTAACCATATCTAAAGTACTGAGAAAAAGGGAAATCTCTAACGGTATGGAAGACCGAAAGAGATAACCCGTACCGCCATGCGGTCGAGGGGCATACGGCCGATAAGGCTCCGAATATGTATAAAACACGAAGATCATCATAAAATGAGATCAGTAACCCCAACCCAAACGTACTTAACTTAGAAGCAGAAGCTGAAGACATCTTGAAATAAAAGATATCATAAAATGAGCTCAGTAACCCCCAAACAGTACGTTAACTTAGAAGCAAAGCGTGAAGACATCTTGAAAATAAAAGATAATCCAAAATAGAGCGAAACACAGCACCAAAAAAATTTTAACGTTTGGTGTAACACGCGCTATCGAAAGGAAATGACGTCTCAGGCGTCGGAGGCGCTCACGGTAGTAGTAGACCGGGAGCTGTAGCACGGCTCCTCCGTAGTTCGGGGTTTTGTCGAAGGAAGAAGCTAAATGGCAAGGGACCTCTGGTAGTGATTCCACTCGCTCCTTACTATACCGACACTTCTATAAGAAGTGAGCGAGCCATTTATCTCGGCATTATATAGTTTCTTTTTTCTCTAGGATGAATAGCAATATTTATTCTTCAGAAATAGTATCAAAGGAACCATTTCACAGGCCGACACAGGTCAAGCCCAGAAAGTCCTTTGTTACAGCTTGCCTTTAATTAAAACCAAATAATTGTTTTTAGAGCAAACAGATTTTCAAATAAACCTCAGTTGCACCAGTATACTCCAAAATAATCAGTTTACCTTCTTACTGGTATGACAATAGCTGATTATCATCTAGATCAGAAGGTTTAACAACTTCCTGATTGCTATTTCACGTCTCCAAAAACTTGTGCGTATAAAAGAAAGTGCCTTTATTTATTCCAATAATTTTTACACAACATTACTACTAATATTTCTTTTAACCTAGCATGCTTAATTTTGTCATTGTATCCAAAGTAAAAAAAAATGACCAAAACTGAAACAATTTTTCCATCAAAAAACAAAACACACTAATTATACCCTCAAGTGACTATTTATAAACAAGGTGGTACCATCTATCTAACACATATGCTGGACTGCAAATGCATAACAAAACAAAGGTATGAAAAAGCAATTTCAAAATAACACAATATATCTGAAAACCTGGCCAAAATAATGATAATGACAAGTTTCTGTTTCTTGATCTCTGACAGATCTGTTACAATTATCTTGTTTATCAAAATTATATATTTCCAATTCCCATGTTAAAACTTTCCCTAATTTACATGGCAGACCCTTTTTTTTTTGTTTAAAAAAGACATGTTCCAATTAACATGAAGCAAACTCAGCCTAGTTTATAGTATCTACAATCACAAATTAGAAACAACAATGCCTTGAAACTTACCAAACTAATATCTACCACTCAACCTACAGAATACAAAATCTGGGAGTAAACCAAAGCAGTAAAAACAGAATTTGATGCATCACAAGCATAATTTATAGCTTAAACTTCAGTCTACTTGTGAATGTGGATGATGTCTTAAAGTAATCACCAAGTTCCATACGGAGAAACAACCCAAGCAGCTGTTAAAACAAAGACAGAAGCATAAGGCACATGTAGGGATGTGTAAACAACATAAACAATATGTTTCAAAATTTTACAACAGCTGTTGACTGAAGTTTGGACATTCACAAAAAAAAAAATCTTTAAGATATAAACCAAGATGAAAAGAGTTTGCAGTTATCATGCTGGAATTAAATTCTGAGGATGAAATGTTTCGCAATCAAGTTTTTTTTCAGTGATGAAGGAACCTTTTATATTTCAGGGAAGCTGAATACACACAATGTGAAAATCTGGGGATCAGAACATCGCTGAGTGTGGAGGGCTGGGAGGGCCCTTGTATGCATAGGAGCTTTCACTGTTCTTACTAACTTACAAGCAACTTCATTTTGCTTATCACTATAGAATGGCTGAGTAGTATTGTGTGGGGACTAGGGCCAGAAGAGCTGAGTGGGAGGATTGCAAAAGCCTTCCTCTGCTTGGGAACTTTCAAAACCGTTATTGGCTTAAAACCAATTCATTGGACATCTTTTTCTTTATGGATTTGGGGTTAGATATGTCATGACTATGTTACACAAGTTTCATTCTCTCATTTGCTTCTTGTGTGTGTGTCTGTGTCCTCCCCCTCTCACTTCCTTTCAACTCCCTACCTCCAATGAATAGCTTTAACAGTGACAATGGTTTTATGAGAAAATATTCTAATATTAAATAAGTTTTTCTGAAGTTGAAATACCTGCAAGCTGAAATACTTGAACAGATTATAAAATAACCTATGTATTTGTATAATCTACTCAGCTCTGTTGCATTAGAACTTAAATTGCTTATTGGACTGCATTTATACAAAGGTAATCAATGTTTTCTTGCCTCGGTGGATATTTGAGTTTTACTGACTCCCTGTACGTCTCCATATTTGTCCATACTTGTCGCTCCAAAGGATCACTTAGTGTGAATAACCAAAGTTTTTAACCAAAATGTTGCAGCATTCAAGAGCATGTTTTGCCGAGTGGTAAAACTTATATCAATCTGACTAACTGCCTTACCTTATCTGTCAATGTAGTACCGCTGGAAACGCCAAAAAATAAATATCACTCCCATAAAATTATTATTCCTTATATTATTTTTCAGTTTTGCAAGGGTTTTCTTATAGACTGGTTTAATTGTCTAGTGCTCTAGCCATAGTGACCATTTTTTGTACTGACAATGTACTTTCCTATATGATCCACAATTCCTCTCATGATGGCATTCACTCAAATTTCTAATCAAAATGAACTGTTTTAGCTCAGTAAGGTTAGATCAACCTTAAATTTGTTTCTGCCCTTCTTTATTTTATTGCTTTGTATAATTTCAAAGTAATGGAATGGAATTTTTTTGTTTTTAAAGGATATAATTGACCTTGCTTGCTTTGTTTGTATGGTGTTTTTATGTTGCATGGAACCAATGATTATTCAGCAATGGGACCAACAGCTTTATGTGACTTCCGAACCAAGTCAAGAGTGAACTTCTATCACCAGAAATACACATCTCTAACTCTTCAATGGAATGCCTGAGAATCAAACTCGTGGCCACCAAGGTGGCAGGCCAAGACCATACCGATCACACCACTGAGGTGCTACCTTGCTTGCTGCCAATGCCTGTTTGACATCTTTGTATAATTGGTTATCAAACACTCATTTATCAGAAAGCTAACAATTGTTGACGAGGAACAATAATACTTTTTTCTAAATTGAATTGTAAAGGCAAATTTTGTCTTGTGACCATTTTATAGTTTAAATTTAAAAATGAATGTGTAGTAGTACATAAAATATTTTTATACTGATTTTCATTGGTAGTGTCAATTAATTTTCCCAGATAAAAATACGTCACGTAATAGACATTAGAGAAGATGAAATCACAATGTAGAACACTTAGTCTAGGAATGAAAATTATCTTAAAAATACAAAGAAATTACCTAAAAACTCTATCATTTAAACATGGTCAGGAGAATGAAGTGCAATTTAAAAAAAAAGTAATTTTAAAACAGATATATACTCCTAGTCATAATACGTAAATGCTTAAGCTATAATTATACAAAAAAATAATAATCAAAAGGGCTCTCAGTATGTATGGAATTTACACCACTTTTCCCTGTTCATCTCCTTTTATCAAAAGGTTAAGTTGGAGTAAGCCATTTAAGTGTCTTACTCTAAATTAAAAAATTCAAGACTATATTCTCTTAAAGAAACTGAAACAGCTGTCAGCTTTTGAATGACTCCTAGGAACTTGGTAACAGTTAAGACATCACAGATGTTTAAGGATGGAGAGAAACAGAAGGGGCTGTTAACAATATATGTACCTTGTAATAGAGGGAAACACATACTTTTGTACATCTTCAAATTTCATAAATAAACGTTCAATCAGTTGCCTTGAACTTATTCAAAATATCTTAGCTCACTACAGTCCACAAATGCTTACAATTATAATTATCTCACAATGTAGTAACATTACCACTTTAAAAGCTCCACATCAAATGCATACATCTTCTACAATAAGACCAGCAAACATTACTACAATTGGCCATGAATACATAAAATAACTCTTGACATACAGAAAAGATAGTTTGTACCACCATTACACAATCAACTTGTAGTGAATTCAATAATGACATTTCAAGATTAAAATAATACAGAAAAATAAATCAGCAATTTTGTCTTCAAGCTACTTTCACCCAATATAAGATTTGAAAAGAAGAGGAAAATTTA
The DNA here is from genome assembly GCF_015104395.2 of Macrobrachium nipponense. NCBI lineage: Eukaryota > Metazoa > Arthropoda > Malacostraca > Decapoda > Palaemonidae > Macrobrachium > Macrobrachium nipponense. The sequence continues at coordinate 111,193,763 of NC_087201.1, forward strand.
TTAATCGGTACCATCACTTCTTCCTTAACCTTGATTGTGAAAACCACAAATACAATTACATATTTTGTTGAGTTTCATACCTGAATACAGATTAGAAAATCTATAATGCTAAAGCTACTCTTAAAAAGAACATTTAGAGAAAATGCATTATCTTTACTCTTAAAAATATAACTGCAAAAGAGCACAAACAATCTTTTATCTTTCACAATAAACCAAATCCCATGCAAACTTAATTACTTACAATCCAATAGTATTGTGCTTAATATTCAGAGTTTATTAAAATAAGATGCACACAGTTTCAATTTACCCACCACTAAAAATTGTACCTTAAAAGCATTTCATAACTAGCAACTGCTAAGGTCACACTGCGGATATACTGCATTATGCTAATCACAGTAAATGCAAGGTGTATCAAATATACCATTACCTTCTTATTGGGACCTTCCTCCTCCTGTCAAAGCATTTCAAGACAAATACAATATGAAGGAAAAAAGGTTTGGAATCGTTTCAGTCTTAATTATCAAGATAGCACACAATCACTACAATAAATTATTACTCACCCCTTGAATATAATTAAAAGTATACTAATCATTGAAAGAAACCACAGGGGTGGTTATAAGTACTGATTTTTAAAAAAAACCAAGAGTCAGCCAAATTCAAGAAAAATATAGCGAAGCCAGTCACAGCTTTCTACGGCTACAATAAAACATTCAAGCTCCAAATTACTGTTCTAGCTCACACACATGCATTCTTAGTGCCACAAAAGACACAGTACATATTCATATATCCACCAATGTACAATTTGAGGCAGAATATTAAATGAAAATGAAAGTATCCATCTGGTACAGTACCAAAAGAGCATTTCCAAAGCCAAAATACTGAAGCTCTTCTACCAGTATACCAGTTAACCATAATATCAGTAAACAAGTCAACTGATTGATAACTATAATGACAAGATTATCCATTAATAATGCAACAGAAAGGTCACAAATGATTTTATAATCTATAAACTAGAAGTTAACAAAAAATATAACACCCAGTAGTATCTGAGTGATTGTTCACTTGAAGTAGTCTGCTAATGAACTGTAAAACAGTAAATTTATTCTTACGGCAAATAAGCAAAATAACTTACTTTCTCTAAGTGTATTATTGTTTAGGGAAAAATGCAATTAACCTATATAGACTAGCATACTGTGTACTATTATGGAACTAGAGAAGAGACATTGTAAAAGTATGAAAACATGCATATACATCAAATTCACTCTTCACATACAATCACAACTCTTAAAACATGCACTTTTGTGTTAAATGAACCCACATCTTCAATGATATAATTAATATAGTACTGTAGTATACAGAACCTGAATAGTACAATATAGATATGGACAATGAAAAAAGATACACAAGCGTTACTATGTCATTTAGAAACAAAAAAACTCCAGTCTGTGATAAAGGGAAGAAAAGTCTCTGTCAATCAAGAGTACTTCATATCCCTTCATAACAAATTTACTGGTCTTGTAAAGATGTGAGTCCTTATTGCAGGATGTAGTGTATTGACTTACTGGTCAGTATCTTCATTTACGAA
>NC_087201.1:111197847-111217847 GCF_015104395.2 Macrobrachium nipponense
TTTTTCCGACGAATATAATCACTAATTAGTGTATTTTGATGTTTATTTCCATGACTAAATACATTTTTGAATACAAAAATTGATTTACTAATTTTCAAATATTAATTTTGATTAATAATGTATTAGTAAGTTTAATAAGTTTAAATGATATCACATAATAAAAATAATAATTCTCTCTCTCTCTCTCTCTCTCTCTCTCTCTCTCTCTCTCTCTCTCTCTCTCTCTCCTACAAAGATGTATGTTTTTTTGAATGATAAATAAATGATTTACTACTTTCAAATAATATTAATTTATACAGCAATAATATCAATTCATTAAAGAAAATACCATAGTGAATTAGTAAGATTTTAGCTTATAAATTTAAAAATTATGGAAGAATGAAGGGAATCCCAGTCTTCTTTCTCTAACTCCAGTACTAAAACTGTCATACTATCAAATTAAATGACAGGAGGGGGAAGGAGCTGTTTTGTTGCTGCCATCAAGTGATCATGAAATTTCCCCCCCCCCCCCCCCCTCTCTCTTCTCTCTCTCTCTCTCTCTCTCTCTCTCTCTCTCTCTCATTTACTGAGACTCAAGATTTTTTTATAGTACTTGTACTATTTGTTTTTAATGACTTTCAATAATAATAATAATAATAATAATAATAATAATAATCAATATTAATATAATAATAACTGTAATTACAAAATTCATATTATGTGATAGTATTTTAAGGAAATACAATACTAATCTATCCATGTCACTTTTAATTAAGGTTCTCTCTCTCTCTCTCTCTCTCTCTCTCTCTACCTTTTACCGATGAGAAAGAATTTTTATGGTACTAGTATGTAAAATGTTTATTGATAATTTCAGTTATTTAATAATAATAATAATGATAAGTAATATAATAATAATAATAATAATAATAATAATAATAATAATAATAATAATGATAAAACTGTAATTACAAAATTCATAATGGTAGTATTTTAAAGAGATGAAAATGACCTTTCCATTTCACTTGTAAGGATAACTCCTCTTTCTTACTGAGATGAGAGAATTTTTATGGTAGATGCACGTGTTTATTTTATTTTCAAATAATAATAATAATAATAATAATACTAGAAGTATTAATAATACGATAACTAATTTCAAATGAAAATTCTTCCCTTCGCCTTTTTCTGTATCAATTTCCCTACCTTCTCATAACTCCAGTGACGCTCGGAGCTGGGAAAGTAACAATGCCATACAATGGTCAACGAATTTAATGGTTCTCTACTCTGCTCTCTCTCTCTCTCTCCGTCTTCTCCTCTTCTCGTCTCCTCTCTCTCTCTCTCTTTACTGAGATGAGAATCATTTTCATGGACATGTATGTAATAAGTTTATCATCAATATTTTCCAATAATAATTCTATAACTGTAAGTACAAAATTCATAAGTGAGTATTTTAAATACAATAATCATTCCATTTCTCTCTTTTAAATACTGTAAGGACAACTCTCTCTCTCTCTCTCTCTCTCCACAAGATATTTGTCATAGTGGTAACTCTGTCTCTCTTGGCTGCAAGTGTTATACGTATGTGTGTAAGTATATACCTTTAAGGCTACTAATGTTTAGGATTACTTTGAAATTATATTAATACAATCTCTAAGATTAATACATTAATATGATAATAATTTAAGGTAAATTTGATGCAGGATGTTACATAAGGTATACATTTGGTGTTTCTATTTCTTCCTTCTTTTATCTCTCTCGCTCTCAGCAAAAGAATTAATAGACAGACAAACATAATTGCAGAGTCCTCTTTTGCTCTCTTCTCTGGAGAAATATATGTATTTATGGGAGGGGAAAAAAGTTGCCTACAGACGTTCATTTCAATCTATTGAAATCGTAAGGAGTTATTCTCTCTCTCTCTCTCTCTCTCTCTCTCTCTCTCTCTCTCTCTCTCTCTCTCTCTCTCTCTCTGCTATTGGCTGTTTATATATTTCTAATGGTAAAATGTTTAAGATGACTTTAAAATGATATTAATAATACCAATTCAATGGTATATTTGATGTAGGATAATACTTTAAGTAGACATTTGGTATTTGTGATTTCACATACAATTGTTTCCCTTGTAAAAAGAAAATGGATGTCTCAAATAGTAACAGTATGAAAGAAAACGTGCATGACTGAATACTTATGGGGGGACTGAATTATTTTCTCATACGTAACGAAGTCATGCAGTACGTACATAGTATGTATTTATGTATAACCATAAAATGTAAGATTTACTTTAAAACAGTATTAATAATATTTCAAAGATTAATATGAACCATAATAGGATATTTTATGTATATTTGATGAAGGATGGTCTTTTTAGGGATACTTTAGTGTTTGCATGTTCAGGATAGGAGTTTATGAGCATTTTTAGAGGGGGGTTCCAAACATTCGCGGATTCTAACTATTCGCAGGGGGAGTCTGGTACGCATCCCCCGCAAATACGGGGGGACCACTGTATGTATTATATATATATAGATATATTATATTAATTATATATATAATAATTATATATAATATTATAATTATAAATATATATATTATTATAAATAAATAATATAATATAATATATATAATATATAATATATATATATAATATATATTATATATATTATATACATAATAATATACATATATTATATATATAATATATATATATATATATATATATATATATTTTATATATATATATATATATAGATAATAATTATATATATATATATATATAATATATATATATATATAATACATATATATATATATATATGTATATATATATATATATATATATATATATATATATATACACACACACACACACATACACAGGCGGCCCTCGGTTAGAAGCAGGGGTTCCGTTCCTGGCCGCCGACGGTAAGCAATTTTAAAGCCTACGGCCGCCGCACACCTTTCGGAATACTATACCAGTTAACAGCGCCCTAGACCAGTCAAACGGCGCCGTAGTCCCGTAATGGCGCAATAAGTAAAATTATATTAATGCAGTTTACTACTATAGTTTCAAAATTGAGTATAGTATTTTTCCCCTGTTCTCTTATATTTTGAAAATGTTCAATTAGATTGGAGTAGGCACTTATATTCATAGTGTTTCCAAATTATACTCGAGATTTCATATGGGTCACGATATTGCTTCCCATTTAGGTTTATTGCACTTCTTGGGTGTCGTATATTTTCCGTTAATTTTCCTTATTTTTTGCCAAATATCTTTCATTAATGCATTTGTTGACAAGCTTGATACATAATTTTTCCATGATAATATTTTCTCAGATATTACAAGTTTCCAAAATTTGGCATTATATTTTTTATATAAAAGTTTAATATAATTAATTGCTATGTTGATGACCACTATCTTGTTTAGTATATTTTTATGGTTGGGCAATTTGTAGAGGGGTTTGAGCCGTGTCTTAAGTCTGCTAAGATTTCGACTTAATGCGTGTTTGATTTTGCTTAAAGTTGCTATGGTTGGAGTCCACCATGCAACAGGGGATTTATTTGGGTGTGGCCTTGCTTTAGGTAGGCTTCTATCAGCATTTATTATGAAATCTGTGAAGAATTCAAATACCGTATTGTGGTTTTGGTTATGTGGAAATGGTGGTATATTTCTGATATATAGATTGTAAAAATTCCTGGCAATATTAAATTTGTATTTAAATCATTAAGGGCTATGGGGAAGTGGTCACTGGTATACGAGTCATCCAGGACATTCCACTCAAGTCTTTCTGCTAAGTCAACTGCACAGCGAGATATCTACTGAAGAAAAGGTTAAGTGGGTATTGGAGAAATAAAGTTGGCACATCACTTTCATTTAGGGAGCAATACATATTTCTCTTTTTGTTCCTTGTGCGTCAGCAGGGTGAATGTTATCCCAAAGGGGACTATGAGTGTTAAAATCTCCTATTATAAGTAGGGGTTCATTTAAATGATTAATTAATGCTGGTAGATCACTGAAATTCGAGCTAAAATTTGGCTGGTTGTATAAATTACAAATTGTGATCATATTTTTGTCCAGCATATATAATTTGATAGCTGTTTATCTGATATGATAGTGATGGTGTGTTTAAAAGTTCATGTACTGGTGTGCCTAGTTTTCCACCATCAGCTGGTGAATAACAAGCAATTTTGTACTGTTGAATGTTTGTGGGGTTAGATCTTATGTGTTGTAGCCATATACATATTGGGTAGCGGTCTTGCAGGATTCTTTGCAATTCACCCAGACGTAGTCTGGTTAAGAGCCCATTTAGATTCTACTGAATAATTTTATATTCCATTATTGGGAGGAATTGGTGCTATATTCTGTAAATTGAGTGCCGATTTTACTTTGCCTCGAAGTTTACATGCATTTAAATTTATTTGTGGTTTTTTAATTGTTGTATTTGTATGTTGGTTATTAGATTCAGCAATTGTTTGTTTTTCATAACTGAATATCAATAAGTTATTTTTTATTTTATAATCTCCTTTTTGTATTTTAAGGATTCAGAACATAATTCGCTCTCATGTTGGAACGTTAAAGGGCATTTCCTTAATTTAATAAAATTGTTTATACAATTTTGTATGGTGTTTGGTGATTTTAGTTATTGGCACAGAAGTATTTAATCTAGCTTTAGAAATTTCTGGTTTTGTAATTCTATTGGTCCTTTTCTGTGGTGACAAGGACTGTTGGTTTGAGGGTATATTTGTTTTGTTGTTGTAAGTGGAATATTTTGGTCTTGTGGATGGTTTGGGAGTGATAGTTATATTTTGGTTTGGTTTAAATAGAATGATTTTCATTAGTGTTATCTGTTGGGAATTGTAAAGAGTGATTAATTGATTCTTTACTGTCCAGATGTTGGCTGTTTGATTGGGATTGAGGATAATTGTGTATTTCCACTTGTGATGAGGTTAGTACAATATCTTTTTTAAAATGTTCTCCTGGTGTAGTTGGAGTTTCTTTGGATTGATTGTAATTTTCAATATTCACTTTTTTCCCCTTAGGTAGGGTTTGTTCCAGTATTCTTTTCTTTTTGTCAATTCGATTATTATCATTATTATTTGACTCCTCTTCCACTGGAAGTTCTTTTCCATGGATATCTGAATCTTCCATGTTAGTAGTGGTATTAGTGAATGTACGTAATATCACTCTTATTTTGGGTTTTAGTATTATTGGCATGAGAATTAGTTTCTATGTTTACATTATCTTGTTTGTTATTGTGCTGATTGATGTCTTGATTTTTAGTTATATTTGAAAAGGTGGGGCTTTTGGATGGATTATTAACTCCCCTTACTTTTTGCTCGAGTCTGGGTTCCATGACTGGCATTCCTGTCCTATTTATAACAACTGGTGTTATGTGTTGTATTGGTAAAATGAGCATTCTTTAGATTTCGTGTGATGGGCTTGTCCGCAATTATTACATTTTGGGTGGTTACAGTTCCAATTAGTGGTATGGTTATCTGATGCGCAGACTGCACATACACTGGGGCCCCAGTATTCACATTCTCCGGATTTGCAGACTCACGCATTTGCGGATTTTTCTTTGGAACCTATCTAAAAATTATTTGCAGGAGGACTCGCCCATTCGCAGGTCACCCCCGCTATTCGCAGATGCGAATTTTTTAAAACGGATATTCTGTTTTTCATGTTATTTACTGTATAATATGTGTACATATGAAATCATACGGCACTTATTTGTGATTAAAGTTGATTATAGATGATGATGATGATATAGCCATGCAGCCTGATGAATGATGATTAAGATAGACTGCACAGCAAAGTAGAGGAGTTACAGATCCTCTGAGGGTGCCTCGTCACATTCTTCAGGAGGCGCTTCATCAGGGATTTCAGGAGGCACCACCATCTTGAGGTAATTGAACAATTGTACACACAAGTCAAGATAGGCTTCATAATTTCATTTATAGTATCGATGAACGTTGTGGCCCCTTCTTTATTTCTATCCCATGCCTTGACTGTTGTCCGTACCTCCCGGACATCCCTGATCAAATTGTAGAGACCACGAAATTTCTCAAGGGCATAGTCTGTTGATGGGATAGCATTACTAAAGAGGGAGGCGAGTTCTTGTCCAAGAATGGCCTCCACAAGTATTTTGCTCTGCTCATATTCAATCTCAATGCAGGTGACTGCTCTTTCAGTCATGCGGTAAAGGGCTGCTACTTCTCCATGACTTCTGCCCTCTATTAACATGACTATCACGTCTATTTTCTCCTCAGTACTCATTAACTGTAAGGGCCTCTGATGCTTACACCTTGCCAGAAGCCTTAGGAGAAGCAGAACGTTTAGAGGCCATTTTAAAGAGTAAATATTAGTCCATAGCAGTGTATACCGCACAGGCAAAAAAGGCACACGCGAGAGACCATTGAACTTAAGTATGCATGTATTAGGTCAATTGGGTACACAATGTGCAGACTACATTTTATGAAATGTTTCAAGATGATTTCTATACATATGTATGTACACGAAGTGTTTTACGATGATACTAAAAGTATGCAGACCATATCTAAAATACTTACGACAACAGGATTATGTATATGTAGCAGGGTACGCACATGTATTTTTCATGCATACATACTAAGTACATTTTCGTGACAAAATACAATTTTATGATGAAAAAAGCTTTATTAATTTTCAAATATTACAGTTCTGTAATACTTTCATGTAAACACAGCAAAATGTAAGTAACAAAATCAGGTTTTCTTAAAAGATGCTTTACCCAAGCCAACTTTCTGCAGATAAACAAATCTTATGATGCCGTGATGCCTTCTTACAGCAGTACCCAAACGAAATTATATTCGACACGCTATTGGCTGTTGTCTGCACGGCAGACAATCCAGCTCATTGGCTGTACACTTGCCATTGATTGGATGAACCCTGACCTCATCTCGTGTAGATGGAATTTTGGGTATAAAGCATCTAGTACCCAAGCAGCCTCACAGCGCAGAAAGTTACTGCCATACGTGAATGTAAACGCTAATTTCTTGTGTACATATCAGCAAATATATGTGTGCGTCATGCCGAAAATGGTCCCTAAAAAGCGCCCTGCTCCTTCTAAGACTTCTGGCAAAGAAGCAAAAGGAAAGAAGACTGTAATGAAACTCAATGAGAAGGTGAAACTTCTCAATATGTTGAAGGAAGGCAAAAGTTACACCACGGTCAGCCGCCATTTCAAAGTGAACGAGAGCACAATGAGATTCATAAAGAAAAAAGTAAATGAAATGAGAAAAAGCATATGACGTACTATGGCACCGCAAAGGCTGTGTCCACAGTGAGAGACAAAACCATCGTGAAAATGGAATCTGTACTCGCGTTCTGGATCAAGGACTGCAGGAAGAAGAACGTGCCCTTTGACTCCAAGATCATATGCCAAAATGCACGACAGTTCTACCCAGCAGCTATCAACTGCTACTGCTTCACAAGATGGTGAGGAAGCTGAAGCTGAAGATGTAGAGGCACTGGAAGGCACTGAAGAAGGGACCTGGAATTTTTGGGCTTTGAAGAACCAGTTCCTGATGAGACAGAGGGAGAGGAAGAATAGGAGCCACAACTGGGACCGTCATCAGCTCCCCAAGGATTTCAGGCGAGCAAAGGATTGTTCTACTGGTTCCAGAAAAGGTTCCACCTAAAGTCTGTTTCCCTACATGGGGAAGCTGCATCTGCAGACAAAGAGATGGCCGTGAAATATCCGGAATCCTTCATGAAAATAATCCAGGAAAAAGGATATAATCCAGAATAGGTGTTCAATATGGATGAAACTGGCCTGTTCTGGAAGAAGATGCCGTCCCGGAGGGCATCTTCTTATGAAGGATGAAGCTAAAGCCTCCGGATTCAAGGCACAAAAGGACAAGGTGACCCTCCTGATGTGCGGGAATGTGGCTGGCTTTATGCTGAAACCAGGCCTCATTTACAAGGCTGCAAATCCCAGGGCACTCAAGAACAAGGCCTTACTGCCAGTCTTCTGGATGCATAATCCCAAGGCCTGGGTCACCAAAGTCCTTATGGAGTACTGGTTCCACCAGAGCTTCATTCCTCAGGTTAGGCAATACCTGGCTGATTTGGACATCGACTTCAAGGTCTTGCTCATAATGGACAACACTGGTGGCCACCCTCTCAATCTTTATTACAAGGGAGTCCAGCTCGAGTTCCTCCCTCCCAACACCACCTCTCTCCCTCCAGCCTATGGATCAGGGTGTCATCCGTGCCTTCAAGGCACTCTACACCCGGAACTCCCTCCAACACCTTATTGATGCAATGGACCATGACAGTGAATTTACGCTGAAAGATTATTGGCGTAAATTCGCGATTGCCACATGTCTGTCATCAACCGGTCGCTGAAGGACATGAAGAAGGAGACCTTGAATGCTTGCTGGAGTAAGTTGTGGCCAGACTATGTCCATAATTATATGGCAAAAATTCTTGGTGGTGAGGGCTTTGAAGATATCACCGAGGAAGAGGTCAGCACCCTCCCTGATGCCCACTCTGACCCCCTGACAGACCAGGAGTTTGTTGCAACATGGGATCCTTACACAGAACGCTCCTTGAAGTTTTCTAATATTCTTGATACAGCATTGGAGCCCTATAATCAAGCCCTCACCAACATGAGGAAGCAACAGCAGCAGCTTCCAATCACAATGTTCATCACATGAACAAAGAAGGACCCTCCTAAGCCTCCTAAATCACCTAAGTCAGTGCCTCCCAAATTGCCTGAATTCAAGTTTATCTAGGTCCTATTCTTTACACCCAACACCATCCAAATCCTGCAGCCCATGGACCAGCAAGTGATCTCAAATTTCAAAAAAGCTCTTCAACACGCACCTGTTCAAGCACTGCTTTCAGGTTAGGGAGGCCACAAACCTCACCCTTCAAGAGTTCTAGAATTATCACTACAATATCGTGACCTGCTTCAAAATTATTGACATGGCTTGGCAAGGTCTTACATGGAGGACCTTAAACTGCATGGAAGAAGCTGTGGCCTGAGATTGTGTTGGGACAGGACTTCAAAGATTCAAAGCTGAAGAGCTAGGAGTGGAGAAAGTCCATAGGCCTGGAAGTGGATGAAGATGATGTTGATGACCCCCTCAAGGAGCAAAGCAAGGAACTGACGAAGGAGGAATTGAAGGAACTACATCAGCAGCAGCATATGGAGGCTTTGCAGGTTTTGGAGGAGGAAGAGAAGCAGCAAGTGTTGGAGGAGGTTACTACAACTGAGATTAAGAAGGGCTGGAAATGTATGAGGAAAATGTAGTGTTTACTGAAAAGAAACGCCCTGACACTTGCTAAGCTCATTTTTTTTAATTTTGAAAGACAGAAAGAAACAACTTCCTTGGACAGGATTTTAATGAAATGCCCTGTTCATGAAAGTGAGGAAAGTGTGGTGAAAGGGGCAAAAGTCAGTGACAAAAAAAGAGGATTCAAAATTAAAGTAGCAAATAAATTTAGCCATAAAGTGTAGCATATGTGTTGTTTAAGTTTAATTCAGCAATGCAGCATTAAGTGTGTAGCGAATATGATAAGTTGGTGATAGAGCATGACATAAAAACTCAGTTAAGAAGATTAAAAATAAAAAAAGTTGCAATTAATCTTAGCAATAAAGTGCAGCGTACGTAGTGTCAGTTAAATTTAGCAATGCAGCACTTTGTGTGTAGCAAACAAGTTAAGTTAACGATAGAGCACGAAGTGAAAAAAACCACCTCTGCCAGTCTCTTCCCTCCCACCAACACCCTCCATACCCATTAAGACACTCACTAGCCCACTCTTCTCGCTGCTCCACTTCTGCCAGCATCCTTGTGTGATATTGAGAGTAAAGTACACTTAATAAAACCAGTTCAATTCTTTACATTACCTTTTATTATCACGTACTACTGTTAGTATATTTCGTAAATTATGTGTTACTTATCGAGTACAACAGGAATGAATTATGTAAAAGTATTTCCATTCATTTTAATGGGGAAATTTGATTTGATTTATGAGCAAACTGAGTTACTAGCTTGATCACAGAACAAATTAAATTCATATGATATATGATATATATGTACATATTATATATACATAACATATATATATATACTATATATATATATATATATATATATATCATATATTACATATATATATATATATATATAGATATATATATAATTATATATATATAATATACATTATATATTATTATATATATTAATATAATATTATATAATATATATATATATATATATATATGATATATATATATGAAAAAACAAGTCAACCTTCACTAATCCAGTACATGCAGTCCCCAGTTATTGGTGGGGGTTCTGTTCTCGGTGGGATGCTGATAAGTAAAAACCGTGATTAAAAGAAACTCGGCAATATATGGTGCTTATGTCACCAATATCCAGTTAAAGGCACCTCTGTTAGGTATGTTATGGCAACATAACTTTATTATTGGCATCTTATGGTAACAATAACTGGAACTTGGCACATTATGGCACCATAAAACTGGATTGCCATAAACCAAGTACAAGTACGATAACTGGGAACTGCCTGTATATGTGTAAGTGCATGTATGTATATATGTATGTATGTATGAATGTGTATTTGTGTGTGTATTATATATATATATATATATATATATATATATATATATATATATATATATATATATATATATATATATATATATATATATATATATATATACAGGCAGTCCCAGTTATTGGCAGGGGCTCTTTCTGACAGCCGTTCCATTTTGATGGCCTGATAAGCAAAAACTGGCAATTTATGGTGCTTGTAGTAACAATAACTGGATTTTGGAGCTGATGGTTCCTGTTAGGTATGTATCAGGGCCATAACTCTATTATTGGTGGCGATAACCAGGAATTGGCATATTATGGTGCTGAAAATTGGCGATTTTTGGCCCAAGACAAGTGCCATAAAACTGGATCACTGATAACCAAGTCCACTTGACAACCTGGGACTGCCTGCATATATATATATATATATATATATATATATATATATATATATATATATATATATATATATATATATATATATATATATATATATATATATATATATATATATATATATATATATATATATATATATATACATTATATATATATATATATATATGATATGATTATAATCACTTTAGCACACCTCTATATTTAATTGGGATTTTATATTGCTGGTTCTCCACACATCAATTGTGTCAAATGTGGTAACATTTTCTTGTACACCTTTGACTCCCTAAATGGGCTTTGACAAGGGGGCATTCTCTCCCCATACCTGTTTAATATGCATGCAGATGGCCTGAATGCCAACATCCAATTGGATGCTCTATAAACAAAATAACAATAAACACCCTCTGTTACGCCAACAATAGAGTTCTAATTTCCCCACCAGTGAAAGGTCTCCACCAACTAAACACTCTGCACACACACAGGAGAATTTGGTATCCTATACAGTACAACGAAAACCAAGACTGTATCCATGTCACTGCTCCTGAGATCGTTAACCATATTACAGAACAACAAATTTTCCTCGGATAGCATTGTCTGGAATTCATGCATGAATTACCATATTTGGGCCACGTCATCATGTATGACCTTAAAGATACAGCAGACATGGAACAGTTGTCGTAATCTATGTGCAACTGGCAACACAATTGCAAAATTTGCCTTTTGTCACCAAGACATGAAACTGATGCTCTTCCCTCACACTGCTACAATATATAGGTGATATCTTTGACAAAACTCAACCCGAGAGGATGTGAGATAATCACGAATGCTCACAATGACATTTAAAAATCATTGTAAGGCAAACAATGTTCAGTATGATCACCTGCCTGAGAAACAGAGCAACTCGCTCATATAAAAAATCTTAAGCAGTGCGGTTAGATGATCTAAATTGAGGGAAAGATGGGATAATGAGGTATGTATTTTTGCAATTATGAAGTGCCATTATTATTATTATTATTATTTTTTTTTTTTTTTTTTTTTTTTTTTGCTCTATCACAGTCCTCCAATTCGACTGGGTGATATTTATAGTGTGGGGTTCCGGGTTGCATCCTGCCTCCTTAGGAGTCCATCACTTTTCTTACTATGTGTGCCGTTTCTAGGATCACACTCTTCTGCATGAGTCCTTGAGCTACTTCAGCCTCTAGTTTTTCTAGATTCCTTTTCAGGGATCTTGGGATCGTGCCTAGTGCTCCTATGATTATGGGTACGATTTCCACTGGCATATCCCATATCTTTCTTATTTCTATTTTCAGATCTTGATACTTATCCATTTTTTCCCTCTCTTTCTCTTCAACTCTGGTGTCCCATGGTATTGCGACATCAATGAGTGATACTTTCTTCTTGACTTTGTCAATCAACGTCACGTCTGGTCTGTTTGCACGTATCACCCTATCCGTTCTGATACCATAGTTCCCAGAGGATCTTTGCGTGATCGTTTTCTATCGCTCCCTCAGGTTGGTGCTCGTACCACTTATTACTGCAAGGTAGCTGATGTTTCTTGCACAGGCTCCAGTGGATGGCTTTTGCCACTGAATCATGCCTCTTTTTGTACTGGTTCTGTGCAAGTGCCGGGCATTCGCTTGCTATGTGGTTTATGGTTTCATTTTTCGTATTGCACTTCCTACATATGGGAGAGATGTTATTTCCGTCTATCGTTCTTTGAACATATCTGGTTCTTAGGGCCTGATCTTGTGCCGCTGTTATCATTCCTTCAGTTTCCTTCTTTAGCTCTCCCCTCTGTAGCCATTGCCATGTGTCATCGCTGGCTAGTTCTTCAGTCTGTCTCATGTATTGTCCGTGCATTGGTTTGTTGTGCCAGTCCTCTGTTCTGTCTGTCATTCTCCTGTCTCTGTATATTTCTGGGTCTTCGTCCACTTTTATTAGTCCTTCTTCCCATGCACTCTTTAGCCACTCGTCTTCACTGGTTTTCAGATATTGCCCCAGCGCTCTGTTCTCGATGTTGACGCAGTCCTCTATACTTAGTAGTCCTCTCCCTCCTTCCTTTCGTGTTATGTATAGTCTGTCCGTATTTGCTCTTGGGTGTAGTGCTTTGTGTATTGTCATATGTTTCCTGGTTTTCTGATCTATGCTGCGGAGTTCTGCCTTCGTCCATTCCACTATTCCTGCGCTGTATCTGATTACTGGCACTGCCCATGTGTTTAAGGCTTTTATCATATTTCCGGCGTAGAGTTTTGACTTGAGTATCGCCTTGAGTCTCTGCATATATTCTTTCCTAATCGTGTCCTTCATCTCTTGGTGTTTTATATCCCCTCCTTCCATTATTCCCAGGTATTTGTATCCTGTCTCATCTATGTGTTTGATGTTGCTCCCATCTGGTAGCTTTATCCCTTCAGTTCTCGTTACTTTGCCTTTTTGTATGTTGACTAAGGCGCATTTTTCTATTCCAAACTCCATCCTGATGTCCCCAGATACAATCCTTACAGTCTGGATTAGGGTATCTATTTCCTTGATGGTCTTACCATACAGCTTGATGTCGTCCATGAACATCAGATGGTTGATTCTGTTGCCTCTTTACTTGAGTTGGTACCGGGCATCCATCTTCTGTAGTACTTTTGTCATGGGCATCATGGCTACTAAGAAGAGTAGTGGGGACAGTGAGTCGCCCTGGAAGATCCCTCTCCTGATATTAACCTCTGCTAGTCTTATTCCAGAGCTTGTGAGTATTGTATTCCAGTTGCGCATTGTATTTTTGAGGAAGCTGATGGTGTTTTCCTCTGCCCAATATATTTTCAGGCCTTCTATTAGCCATGTGTGTGGTATCATGTCGAAGGCTTTCTTATAGTCTATCCATGCCATGCTAAGGTTGGTTTTCCTTCTCCTACTGTTCTTCATTACTATTTTGTCTATCAGGAGCTGGTCTTTTGTGCCCCTACACTTCCTTCTGCAGCCTTTCTGTTGGTGGGGGATGGTGTTTGTCTCCTCTAGGTAGTTGTATAGCCTTTCACTGATGATACCTCTTAGTAACTTCCACATTATTGGTAGGCAGGTGAGAGGCCTGTAGTTACTGGCTATATTTCCCTTACTCTTGTCTTTTTGTACTAAGGATGTTCTTCCTGTGGTCATCCATTTGGGTGCATGGTGATTTGAGATACAATGCTGGAGTTGTTCTGCTATTCTTGGGTGTAGGGCCTAGAAGATTTTGAGCCAGTATCCATGGACTTATTCGGGACCTGGGGCTTTCCAGTTTGGCATTTTCTTTAGTTGGTGTCTGACTGTGTCTGTCGTGATCTCTGTGAATCTTTGTTTTATTCTCCCTGTTTCTTCTTCCTTGACTTCCTGGAGCCATGTTGCATGTTTGTTGTGTGATACCGGATTGCTCCATATGTTTTCCCAGAGTCTCTTACTTGGTTCGGCTTCAGGAATTACTGGGTGGTTGTCTTCCCCTCTTAGTTGGCTGTATAGTCTTTTCTGGTTGGTTCCGAATAGTTTGTTCTGTTGGTATCCCTTATTCCTGTTCATGTACTGTTGGATCTTATTATTATTATTATTATTATTATTATTATTATTATTATTATTATTATTATTATTATTATTATTATATTATTATTATTATTATTATTATTATTTTATTATTATTATTATTACCATTACAGAATTTTGTTATTTAAATTTATGTATTAGCCTTCTGAATCTTACTTCTATAACCACCTAAGGTCTCCAGCTGGAAATTTATTGTATACAATCTGTTTTTTAACTTTTAACATTTTTAATTATAGTTTTGACTATTCTAAGTATTAAGTATTATGACTGTCATTATCTTTACATATTATAAATACTATTTTTTTTTTACTTCAGCAACTGTGTGGATATTGCTGATTATAATTTTTTCATGTATCTAGATTGTGTGTAAGTTATTATCTCTACTTTGCATTGTAAATGTCCTTGATCTAAATAAAAATTTATTACCTTATCAAAACAACCTGCATTGATAAATTTGTTTATTAAAAAAGGTGTTCATCATACATTTACGTTGAAATTATTTGAATTCTGATTCATACTGGGTAAACCGTAATAGGGATCTATCACATTCATGGATGAATAATAAATTTAGATATTTATGGGACATCTTAAAGAAATCATATATACACCTATAATCAGTTGTTTGAACCATAATATCATCATTATTTTTCATTGCAGAAGAAAAGCAAGAGCATCTAGGGAATCCTTGTGAATGGTTCTATCAAATTAATGTTTTACTTCTTCTCTACAATTACACTGTTAAAGAAGTTAGCATGGCCAAGTATCTGGCTGGATTTTTTTTTTCAAAATGACACCCTGCTCAAAACCATCCCTAATATCCTCATTATTTTTCATTGTCGAAGGAAAGTAAATGCATATTTGGAATCTTTGTAAAAAGTTCTAACAGAATAGGCAGTCCTCAGCTTACAACGTTCCGAGGATACAACATTTTTCAATTATATCAGAAATTATTTCCAGGTTTACAACACATGTTCCAGGGTTATGGCGCTTACAACACTGATCTGGCATTAGAAATATGACCCCAAAAATGCAAAATAATCAATATTTGAAGGTTTTTTATTGAAAATGCAATAAGAATGCAGTTTACATAGTTTTTAATGCACCTAAAGCATTAAAAGTAAGGTTTTCTTAAGATTTTTTATGATGATCTAGCTTACAACGATTTTCGGCTTACAACACATCTCGAGAATGGAACCCCTGTTGTAACCGGGGGACTGCCTATAATGCTTTCTTTTTTTCTCTATGGATTGTAATAAAGAAGTTAGCATGGCCGAATATCCAAATTGAAATGTTATCCAGCTAAAAACCATCCCCTATAAAATCTACATATATGGTGAGATTTAGTTCAATTTGGTCCAGTAGTTTTGCCATATATATTGAACATACGCACACACATAGTCTGACCGTCAGCTTTATGTATAATATATATATATATATATATATATATATATATATATATATATATATATATATATATATTTATTTATTATACATAAAGCGGACGGTCAGACTGTGTGTGTATGTGTGTGTGTATGTTCAATATATATGGCGAAACTACTAGACCAGACTGAACTAAATCTCACCATATATGTAGATTTTATGGGGGAGGTTTTTTAGCTGGGTAACATTTCAATTTGGATATTATATATATATATATATATATATATATATATATATATATATATAATATATATATATATATATATATATATATCTTTATATATCTTTATATATCTTTATATATCTATATCTTTATATATCTTTATCTATCCTTTATATAATCTATATATCTATATAGAAAATATATATATATATATATATATATATATATATTATATATTATTATTATATTATATATATATAGTACGTAAATAAGCCACATGAAAGGTGAAGAATCAAAGACCACGGTACCAAGCGCTTTCGTGTATTGCGCACACTTCTTTCGGGGTACCTGAAGAAGTGTACGCAATACACGAAAGCGCTTGGTACCTGGTCTTTGATTCTTCACCTTTCATGTGGCTATTTACGTACATATTTGTCACGTGCTGTTTGGTGACTTATTGCTGATATATATATATATATATATATATATATATATATATATATATATATATATATATATATATATATATATAGATAGATATATATACAGTAGTACCTCGAGATACGAAAGGCTCACTTACGGAAAAAATCCAAGTTACGGAAAGCAAAGACGAAAAATTTTACTGCTCTACATACGAAAAGTTTTCAAGATACGAAAGGTTTCTGAAAGTCCGAGATTCGCCCCATAACAATTTTGAAACTCGCACCGCACGCCGCCATCTTAGTTATCGTAGACTCGCCACCATCCTCCTGCTCTCCCATTGGTTCCTGATACTAGCCAAGCCATGAGATCCTTCTCTCTGATTGGACAGCATCCCTCCCATCATGCATCTTCTATACATACGTACTACGTGTTGGCGTACTTTACCTCGGCCACTTCGCACCCGAAACTTTACCGTACGCATTCGGCATTCGTTCGCTCCTACGATTTCGTTTAGTAACGTAAATTTGTTAGTGATTTTGTTGCAGTGCATATTATCGTGTTGTGGGAAGACTGTATTATTATGTATTTGTGTAACTTTACGTAAATTAACGTAGTCATGGGTCCCAAGAAAGTTGAAATTCACAGAAAGAAGCGCATGCTGTCTCTGGAGACAAAGATGGAGATCATAAAGAAGTACGAAGCTGGTATGCGATCGAGTGTGATCGCAAAGGAATACGGCCGTAATCCGTTGACAATAGGCACCACCCTTAAACAGAAGGATGCCATCAAAGCAACTACACCATCGAAGGGCATCACTATTTTGTCCAGCAAGAGGAGCCATGTGCACGACGAGATGGAACGGCTGCTCCTCATCTGGATAAAAGACAAAGAAATCGCTGGCGATACAGTAACAGAAACAGCAATCGCTCATAAGGCCAGTGCTATTTTCAGTGATTTGATTGCGCAGGCGGAAGACGAGGGAGGGGAAGGGACTTCAACGCCAACCCCAGACTTCAAGGCTTCGCATGGCTGGTTCGAGAAATTCCGTAAACGGACTGGCATCCATTTGGTGGTGCGTCATGGGGAGGCTGCCAGCTCAGACACGAAAGCGGCCGAAGCATTTAAGAAGACTTTCGACGAGATGATGACCAAGGAAGGCTACAGTTCTCAGCAGGTTTTCAACTGTGATGAGATTGGTCCTTTTTGGAAAAAAATGCCTCGTCGGACGTACATCACGCAGGAAGAGAAGAAGCTACCCGGGCATAACCCTATGAAAGACAGGCTTACACTCGCACTTTGTTCCAACGCCAGTGGGGATTGCAAGGTGAAGCCCCTACTGGTGTATCACTCCGAGACTCCTTGAGCCTTCAAGGCCCACAAAGTGCTGAAGGAGAAGCTTCCAGTGATGTGGATGTTGAGGGCTAATGCAAAAGCCTGGGCTAACGAAAAGGCTGTTTACCGAGTCCGGGTAAATCTGTGTTTCGGCCCGACTGTGAAGAGTTTTTTGCAAGAGAAGCGCCTCCCCTTGAAATGTCTGCTGGTGTTGGACAATGCCCCTCCCCACCCTCCTGGCCTCGAGGAAGATATCCTAGCAGAGTATTCCTTCGTTAAGATTCTTTTTCTTCCGCCCAACACCACCCCTCTCCTCCAGCCCATGGACCAGCAAGTGATAGCGAACTTTAAGAAGCTGTACACGAAACATCTTTTCAAGAGATGTTTCGACATCACCGATACCACAAACCTCACCTTGCGTCAATTCTGGAAGGAGCATTTCGACATCGTCATTTGCATCCGACTCATTGACCTAGCTTGGCAGGAGGTTTCGAGGCGAACCTTGAATTCCTCGTGGAGGAAACTCTGGCCTGATGCCGTATCCGCCAGAGACTTCGAGGGATTCGATGTGGGCGAAGCTGGTGCTGCAGAGTCAGAAACAGTTGATGATCCCGAAACTGTTTTGGAACCAGATCTTGACGAGATCGTTGCACTCGGCAAGTCCATGGGGCTGGTCGTCGACGAGGACGGCATCAACGACCTTCTCAAGGAGCACCAAGAGGAGCTTACGATGGATGACCTGAAGGAGTTGGAGGCCATGCAACTTAACGTCGTTCAAGAAGAGTTCTCTAGCAGCGGCGAGGAAGAGGAGGAGGACCCTATGACAACGGCAGAAATTAAGGATATTCTAGGTGCTTTTCATAAAGTGCAATCGTTTATCGAAAAAAAGACACCCCGAAAAGGCTCACACAGGTCGTATGCTTGCGCAGTTCGATGACGTTTGCCTGAGTCGTTTCAGGAACATTGTGAAAAGTAGGCAGAAGCAATCTTCCTTGGATCGTTATTTTTTAAAGAGGCCTTCAGCATTAGCAGGAGTAAGCAAAAAGGAAGAAAACCAAGTGATTAAAAAAACAGAAGAAAGTCTGTGAAAAGAAAAGGAAGAACCAAGTGATAAAAAACAAAGTTGAAAGAAAAAAGGAAGAACCAAGTGATGAAAAACAGAACGTTGAAAGCGGTGATGAAGTAGAAATTCTGTAAAAAAAAAAAAAAAAAAAAAAAAAGAAAAAAAAAAAAAAAAAAAAAAAAAAAGCCTACGTAAAAGTAAAAAAAAAAACAAAAAAACTTAAAAATAAAAAAAAAAAACAAAAAAATAAAAAAATTTTTTTTACGTAATTTCTAGATTTTTGTAAGTTAAGTGTTACAGTTTTGCTAAGGTGTTTCATAAATTTTAGTTTTATAGCTTTCCTTAATTTTTTATGTGTTTTTCGTAAAGTTAAGTGTACGTACATACGTGCGTTATCTGCCATGTGTCCTCCTCCTCCTCTGCCGCCACTATCGGAGATAGCCTCACTCGAAAGGTAAGCTTCCACATTTTACGTTACAGTAATAACATTTCTTGTACACTAATATACACTTTATTTACAGGTTTTGGATTTTTATTCTTAATTTAGGTATTGAATGGTCCAAATTGTTGTAGTATTTCATTAATTATAGGTCAATTTAGCTTTATTATGAAATTTAATGGGGGTGTTTTTTGGAGGGCTTGGAACGGATTAGCCATTTTACATGTAAAATGTGTTCCAAGATACGAAAAACTCATTATACGAAGGCCGCCTCGGAACAGATTAATTTCGTATCTCGAGGTACCACTGTATATATATATATATATATATATATATATATATATATATAAATATATATATATATATCTCTCTCTCTCTCTCTCTCTCTCTCTCTCTCTCTCTCTCTCTCTCTCTCTATATATATATATATATATATATATATATATATATATATATATATATATATATATATATATATATATCTATATATATAATGATAATATAATGTATATGTAGGTATATATATATATATATATATATATATGAATAACTTGATCACGAAATATATAAAACGTGATGCTATGTATAAATAAAGGTTTTTTTGCCACGAAGGA
>NC_087201.1:111222847-111237847 GCF_015104395.2 Macrobrachium nipponense
GGGTCTGGTTTTCAAACTACTACTATTTAAATATAGGCAGTCCCCGGTTATCGGCGGACTCGATTACTGGCGATCCGGTTATATGGCGTTGTCCAGCTCTATAAAATTACAGATTTATGGTGCCATAACAGGCCAAGTTCTAGTTATCGGTGCCATAAGGCACCAATAATAAGAGTTATGGCACCGTAACATACCTAAAAGAGGCGCCATAATGGCACTTATGGCACCGATAACCAGCTATTCTTTCTGATGGTGTTGGCATGTTTCAAATGGGTCTGCAGGATTCACACACTGATTGGGAAAGTTAGGCCTGTTATACATGAACATCAACTGGTTGTCTTTTCCATCTGAAGATCCAAATGGAAAGTAGCTTTGACAATCTATAGCACACATCACTCCTTCACCTTTGATTTTTTCCACAGGTAATAAAGGCCTTCTGCTTTGCCCAAGGCAAAAAAATAGTCTTGAAGTCTCTGTGAGGCTTAAGCAATATATAGCAGAAGGCAAAAAACAGTAGATATGAGTTATTATTACCATCATTATAAAGGATTACGTAGTTTATGAAGACCTCTGAGCCTAATAAAGGCTCTTCTTGGGCTAATTTTCAGGAATTAATCCTGAAAAAAAAAAATTTGACTTTCTTAGAAAAGTGAGTTTATTTAGGAACATGATGATCTTATTTAATAAGAAATCTTTGCCTTTCAATGTTGGGCTTTGAAAATAAATGCTTCTTTGTTGGTTCCAGTTTGGACATTCAACTAATAAGCGTTGGACAGTCATTGGTGTGTGGCATGTATTACATTTCATTGGGTCTGAATGTGGATTTGACATTAAATGACCACGTGAAAATCTAGTATGGCCTATTTGTAGTCGTATTAATATAAACTTTTTTGCTTTTTCTTTTTGAAACAAAGATATCCATTAATATACTTCAGCTTTTATATTTCTCAGTTTATTTGTTTGCCAGTTTTGATATATTAAAGGCTTAATAGATGTTACCCAGTCTGATACCTACTGGGGCATGTGCAACTTTTGATGGAATAGTGCAAGCTAATTTGGCAGCTGTAACTGCTTTTTCCTTTCCCTCAATTCCCACATGTACTGGAATCCAACATATTTTTATTAATAGTCCTGATTGAATAAGCTGATGGATATTTATTTGGATTTCTTGTACAAGATGATTTGGAGATTTGTACTTGTTTGTAGTGTTGATAGCACTTTGTAAGTCACTGAAAATTATGGTGGAAATTGCTCTATTCTCAGATATTATGTCTAGTGCTATTTGTATGGCTGAGTTCAGCAGTATATACGTACTAATGATATTGGGGGAAGACTAATTTTGATTAATTTATCTTTGAAGAATGCTAAAGCTCCTACTTCAGTGTTGTTTTTTGATCCATCTGTATAAATCATAAGTTGATCTCCTTTTCTTCTGATGTGTTCCAACAGTGTTGGCAATACATCTCTGTTTGTCATATTTCTTTTTAGAAGATATGATAGGGCAGCACATATTTTTTTTTATTAATTTTAAAGTTCAGGGTGGTGGGAGTTCTATGTTGGATGGAAAATTGGTGTTATGTGAATTCATTAAATATTCGGTTCTTTCTGGCAAAAAGCTAAAATTATGGTTTTCAAATCAGAAAGGAGGTAAGAGTGGGAGATGTTCCTGCTTGAAGGGAAAGGCCCCTACGCATACGTAATTATTAAGTTATGATGTTTTAGGGGTCACATACGTACCTGCTACTGTTGGCAAGGAGTTTATTCATTAAGATCAAAATGCTCCCGTACAGAATTGTATTCCTTCATGATGTAATGCATCTAGTGTTTTAATACGGTTTCTGAGGTGGATGAATATATTGGGAAACAATAATCTATTATAGATAATACAGTTGTTTTGTATAACATTGGTCTGGTGTTACATCCAGTTCCCCCTTGGTATGTGATAGATTTTTTAATATGGCCAGGGTTTTTATGCTTTCTGCTTGAATATATTTGAGGTACGCTTTCCATTTCAGAGGTTGACTGAACACCATTCCTAGGTATTTAATATTTGTGCAAAATATAAATCAGTATTATCGTTATAACTTAATTTTTTTGTGTTTTAACCATCTTTTGTCTTTATAGAAGATGATTACTTTTTTATTTAGTGAAAATTAGAATCCTACTGAATTTGTACTGTTGGCAATATATGTGACGGCCGTATTGAGGATTCTTTGCGCATGTCTTAGCGTGCTACTTGTATATTAAGTAAATGGTATATCAACATATAATTTATTTTTAACTCCTTAGGGTAAATTTATTGTTTTGTTGATTGCTAAAGCAAATAGAGTACAATTTAGGACACTGCCTTGAGGGATTCCTGCTTTTAATTTGTCAATATGACAAATTTTTTTATTAATTTGTATTTTTCATAGCTAACAAACCTTCAGTCTTAACAATAGGACAATCTTCTAGTGCCAGCTGGAAACTGGTTAAACACAACCAAAGATTGTAAAGCAAGGAATCTGTGGCATCTGGCAACTTATCTCATGCATATACGAGGTGGATGCTGGTCACTGACCAGGCTTGGAACCTCGTGACGCACGCACCAGTCTCTCTTCGATCGCCCTGGAGAGTCATGTATCACTTTGTTTTCCTTTCCCCAAGCTGGTTTTTTTTTTACCGAAGTTTGTGCATTGTTTCATATTTATTCACCCCATATACTAATGTCCATGTACATGTACCAATGCCCACATCCATATATCAACATTCACTGTCGTATACCAGAGTCCATGTGTGCATACCAATGCCATAGCATAGTTGTGCCATTATTTGTGTGTGTGCGTGTGTGTGTGTGTGAGTAAGAATGTTGGAGAGTGATGACACAACTATAATCACCCACATAACATAAACATTACTCAGGTTTGCCATGGACATTGTCCCACAGACATTAGCCAACACTTCCCATCTAAATTTCCCCTCGCTCCCCTGCAGGAACTCCCCGCTATCATACTCACCCACAGAAGTATCATACTTCCTACAAGATTATTTACATATCTACACAAAAGCTACCATATCCTTAGCCTAACCTAACTAGTTCAAAGCTACCTAAACCTAGCCTAACCTAACTAGTTCAAAGCTACCTAAACCTAGCCTAAGTGATTGAGTTCTCAGCCTAACTAGTTCAAAGCTAGCTTAACCTAGCCTAAGTGGCTGAGTTCTTAGCCTAGTCTAACTAGTTCAAATCAACCTTACCCTTAGCCTTGTCTAACTATTTCAAAGCTACCTTGACCTAGCCTAAGTGGTTGAATTCTTAGCCTAACCTAACAAGTCAAAGCTACCTGAAACTAGCATAAGTGGTTTTCTTAGTTTAGCCAAGTAGTTGAGTTCTTACCCTTGCAACTGGTTGGGTTCAAGAACTAGCGTAGCTAGTCTTGTTAGTTCGAACCTTCCTTTCCATCTTAGCTTAGCCTAAGTGGTTGAATTCTTGCATAGCTGGCCTAAGTTGATAATTTCTTAGACTAACCTTGAATAATATTCAATGGGTGTGCTAGTTGAACATTCCCTTGCCTATTTATTCTACCCTATAGGTGGTTGGGTCCTAGGCCTAGCCTAGATTGGGCAAACATATTTCTCTATGTTTTTGTTGCCTAGTGTTGGAGTTCTCAGCCTAGCCTGCTGGTTTGACATTATGTATTTTTGGGCATAATCTTCAAATTCCCAGATGTTCAGCTTCTTGATTCTGCAAGATTATCCCATTTCTTAAGAAGTTGGCTATGGGTTTTAGTCTTATTGGTATGAGAATTAGTTTGTATGTATATATTGTTGTTTATTAAGCTGATTGATGTTCTGATTTTTAGTTACATTTGAGGAAGAGTGGTTTTTGGTTGGATTATTGACTCCTCTTACTTTTAGCTCGAGTCTAGCTTCTTTGACTGTCATTCCTGTTTTATTTATGGACAACTGAAGCCCTGTGTTATATTGGTAAGAGGAGCATTCTTTACATTTAGCATGATGGTTAGCCTATTACTGAGACATTTCAGGAGGTTACATTTCCAATTAGTGGTATAGTTTCTGATGCACAGACTACACATATTGCTTTATTATGGTATTTTTTGTGTGTGTGTCCATACTTTAACACACAAGGCGCTGTGTGTTGCTAAAATTGACACTTTACATGCCACACAAGGACGACATCGATATGATCGACACTTTATTTTCAAATATCCTGGTAAATCTAGTCCCTACCCTTAGATCTGTTTCAGTGACGTCAACAGTCTCAGCAGCCATTCAGCTCACTCTTGAACATAAAAGATGCCATATTTCCCTTAACCCTTAAACGCCTATTGGACGTATTAAACGTTGACGAAAATTGTCTGTCGGGTGCCTAACAGACGTATGGTACGTCGACACAAAATAGTTTTTTTTAAATTCGCGGAAAAATTGTTATAGGCCTACTAGGCAAAAACTTTTGAATCACCCGCCTTGAGGGATGCTGGGAGCTCATGGATCAAGCTGTTGTTTTGTTTACAAGTGTTACCCAGGTGCACATGCACGAAATGCTTTCTTCTCGCACCAGCAAGCATCAGCGACATGTCGTCCGAGAGCGATCTTTTGCCGCAATCATGTTTTGCCGAACTTTTGTGAAAGTTTGAGTATTTGTGGTGGTACAAGACGTACGTAGAGATGTCTGAACGTCGAATGGAGCACAAAAAGTGCGTTTTACCTCTCAGGAGGGATCGTGTGAGACGTATTTTGGACTTAGATGTTGGTGAGGGACCAAGCACCCAAGATGACCTCGCTCCTCAACGTCGTTCCGTGCAGCTTCGTGTGGCCGAAAGTGTTCAAGACTACATCGTGTGCCTCATGTGCCTTTTACAACCCCTTGGAAGCATCGGGGTGTCCTGAGGGGCATTCGTAGGCATTTGAGAGGCCTCGACCCAAAGGACATAGACGACTACTTGTTACGAGCATGATCGGGAGCATGTCGCAAGTCGTCAATTTGATGGCGGTTGGTCATCTAGTGACGAGGACATCACTCCCGATGTTAGTGATGATGAATATTTGCCCCCAATGTCCGTACGAGGGTCACAGGCTGAAAGTGAGTTGGAGTTCAGGGGTTTTAGTGCCGAGGAGGAGGAGGAGGAGGAGGAGGCGGAGGAGTTGTCGTTGTCTAGTTTTTTTGTAGATGACGACGAAGAAAGCGAGGGCCTAAGTGAGGGAGATGGGCCAGTGGGGGTGGGGGGGGGGGGGGGGGGTTTGGGGGGGGGGTTTTCCGAGTGTAAAACCGTGCCCGAGCACGTGTGTATGCGCGCGCACAGGCACGTAAAAGGTCGGAGCGTCATCCCAGCAAAGGTGAAGGCCGGTCGTCCAGAGCAATGAGGGGTGGTCGGAGGACCACACCCCACCTAACATGAAACCATTCACAGCAGCACCTGGGCTCACCATACCTGTTCCTCTCACTGCTCTGGGGTTCATTCAGCTGTTCCTTTCGCGGGAATTGCTGGAATACCTGGTAGCAGAGACGGCGGACTAGGCTCGGTACTCCCGTGACGAACTATGGACAACATTGTCGTATCGCTGGCGGGGCTGCAACCTCACCGACATGGCGCATTTTTGGGGGCTCCACATTTTTTTTGGAATGATGCCTGCTGTCGACGTCAGGCAATATTGCAGGTGGAATTTTTTTTTAAGTATGCCCAATGTGCCTGGCATTATGGCCCGTGATAGTTTCCTGGCATTGGAGAGGTATTTCAACACCTTCAACCGAAGGGCCATACCCTGGAATAACCCCGATCGCCTCATCTTAGTCCGCCCAGTGTTGGAGTACATTCGTGAATAGTGCCAGTTTCTCGTGGTCCCTGGCAAGAACCTTTCTTTGGATGAGGGGATGATGCCTTACAAAGGATGTCTGAGCATAACTTTATTATGGAGTCCAACACTGGATACGTAGTGGACTTCTTGGTGTATTCCGGGGTCTTCTCCACGCTGCGTACACTGTGTTCGGTCTTGTGAATCGTTTTGGTAACCAGGGATACCACATGTTTATGGATAATTATTATAACTCGATATCCCTGTCCCAGGAACTGTATGAAGCAGGTGTGCCCGTCAGTGGTACCCTTCGGTTGGTGCATGGGGCCCCAAATGTCCTCAAGAGGTTCGGTAGCCAGCCGCAAAATCTGGCAAGAGGAGAGAGAGTGGCGGCAGAAGGGAGCTGTCTTCGTCATCTGTTGGAAGGGGGTCCGACTCGTCCCCATAATTACGATGAGTCATGAGCCCATCCAAGAAGAAGAGGTCGTCCAGCAGAAGACGACACGTTGGCAGGGCCGAGTTATGTATGGGGAGTTTCGTGTTGAGCGGCCTACCGTCATTGGGCACTACAATAGGCACATGGGAGGAGTTGATCTCTATGATCAACTCCTCTAGTATTATCCCTTTTGCCAGGAGAACCAGGAGGTGGACACAAAAGCTCCTCAAACACATTCTTCAGTTGGCCCTCCAGAATGCCTACATCCTCTACTGTGGGTACTATAATTTAGACCTCCGGAGGTTGTCCCACATCTAGTTTCTCGAGGTAGCCAGGAATGCCCTCATCAATTTTAATCCCAATGAGTGGCCTTCCATCACCGGCCCCCTGCCCCGAGCTCCAGATCTGTCCCTAGAGGAAAGGGCAGATATTAGGAGGGCCAACTTCGGTCGTCCTGTTCCTGCCGCTGCTGCCGCCGCCCTTGATGATCCGGCCCATGCTCAGATTCCGACTTCTCGTCAGATAGTTGACCCTGTGTGTCGGCTGTAGCCAGGGGATCACACACTGGAGCTCCTAAAAGGGCGCAGGCAGAAACGGTGTCAGGTGTGCCATATGAATGGCAGAAGGAGAGACACCCAGTTTAGGGAGTGTGACCGCAAGTACCACACTGCGGTCATATATTGGAGTGTGCCTGCCTTAGGGACAACGGAGGGCGCAGAGGGCCGCCGAATCAGCAGTAAGGGCGCGTGTCTCCCTCCTCCACCTGTACCTCGTCATGTCGAGAGGGAAAAAATGCAAGACTCTTCAATGGAGGAGGGAGAAGACAAGAATAGAATGAAGAGTCAGGATTACGAGTGAGTATTCTGCATTGATTTTATATTTAGTTTTATATTTATTAGAAGTTTTTATATGCATTGATTTTATATTTAGTTTTATATTTATTAGAAGATTTATATGCATTGATTTTATATTTAGTTTTATATTTATTACAAGTTTTTATATATCTGTATTTATTGATGTATTTCATGTTATTTCATTTTATGCAAAAAGAAAAGTTTTTCACCTGTATTCTTCTTAGTTATGTATTCGTACCAGAATAAAAAAAAATTAATATTTTATATATATATTACATATATATATTATATATATATATATATATATTAATATCTAGTATATATTTATATATTATATATCATTATATATCTTATATAATTATAATAATAATATATAATATATATAATATATATTATATATATATAAATTATAATAATATATTAATATAATATATTATAATATATAAAACTATTATTACTTTAATATATATATAGTATTATTATATAATAATAATAATAATATAATATATATATGAAGAAAGCCAGGTTATCTATGCTTCGTTTACCTATACCTTAATACAAGAACTAATTTAAATTTAAATTAACCAAGAGGAAAATTTTAATCTTCAATTTGTGGAGTTGTATCCCCATATATTATATTATAATATAATTATATTATATATAAAATATATATTAATATATATTAATATATTATATACTATAGTTATATATATATTAATATATATTATATTATTAATATATAATACATATATATATATGTATGTACATATATATATATAATAATATTAATATATATATAATATATATATATATATATATTATAATATTATTATACATAATATATATATATAAATATATAAGTATATATAGTATATATATATTATATACATATATATGAAGAAGCCAGGTACTATGGTCCGTAATCCTATACCTAATACAAGAACTATTATATTTTAAAGCTACAAAAGGAATTTACTTCAAATTGTTGGATTTGTTATCCCCAATATTAATTATATTAAATTATATATATAATAATATAATATATATATATTCATATATAATTATATATATATATGTATATATATATTATAATATTAATATATATATACATAAGATATAAATACATTATATTAAATAATATATATATATATATTTATATATATATATTAATAAATATTATATATATGTAATATATATATATATATCATACAGGTACATATAATAAAATATATAGTATATATATATATATATATATATAATATATTATATATATTATATATAACCGTTATGATATACCGTATAATAAATAATATATATACTATTAATTATTTTAATATATATAAAAATATTATATAGGTTAAATTTATTATTCTATTGTGGTATTGTATCCCCCTATATATATATTATATATATTATAATAAATATATATAATAATATATATATATATAGTTATAATTAATATAATAAAGTTATATATATATAACGTTATATATTTAAATATAAATAATATATATATATATATATAGAATAATATATATATATATTATTATATTATTATTATAATATATTATTATATTATTTAATTTATTATATATTAATTATATAATAATACATAATAATATTATTATAATAATAATAATATATTATATATATATACAATATGTACATATATATAATATATCTATAATATATATATTAAATTATATATATATATATTAACTATATATATATATATCATATTATATAATAATTTATTATATATTATATGTATTATAATAATTAATATATTATATATATTATATTATTACTATTATATTATTATTTATAATTTAGTTATATTATATAATATATTAATATTATATATATTAGCATTATATATTATTTATATTATATTATATATATATTATATAATAAATATATATTATATATATAATATAATGTATTGGTTAATTTTTGGGTAAAGCCAAAAAAATGAATATTGTTATTGTACAATTAAAGTTTCATACATACTTACCTGGCAGATATATACTTAGCTATAGACTCCGTCGTCCCCGATAGAAATTCGAATTTCGCGGCACACGCTACAGGTAGGTAGGTCAGGTGATCTACCGGCCTGCCGCTGGGTGGCAGAATAGGAACTATTACCTTCTAAGGACAGATTTTTCTCTTCCACCTGTCTCCTGAGGGGAGGCTGGGTGGGCCATTCAATCGTATATATCTGCCAGGTAAGTATGTATGAAACTTTATTCTGTACAATAACGCAAAATATCATTTTCAATACATTCAACATCCCTGTCCAGATATATACTTAGCTGATTGGCACCTTTGGCGGTGGGTAAGAGACAGCTAATTAATGATTAGACAGGTAAACAACATACGTTGTAGGTAATAAATAAATAAAACCTTGGTTCCTATGTGTTTAGACGAAGGGTTGACCTCCTAGCTATTGCTAGGAATCTGCTTCGTCTCAAGAGCCTCAGCGAGGATGTGACCTATGGCTAAGAGTTCTTGTAGATCTGTCAATGGGGTCTTATCCACTTACTTGACAGAATCTAATGGTTATTTGTCAAAGGGGTCCTATCCACTTACATGACAAAACACCTATGCCTACTGGCATAATTAAGGAGCACAACACCGATCCCGATCACCTGATCCTCACAGAGGGTTTGTGCTTCATTTGAAAAGAGCTATCCCCAAACTCATTTCAAATAACCCAAAGAAAATAGTATACTTATGTTAAAATAAAATTTTTTAACTCACTAGTTAAGGATCAGTGTCGGCTCCCTATCCCAGCAACGTATCCGTAGACACGTAACCAAGAGAGAAGGATCTCTCAGAGGTCAACTTGACCTCCTTCGTGCAAAGAGAAGACAACACAGAGTTGCATCTCCCGTAAATTACAGCTAATATGTCTCTCACGACATATTGTTATGGAAAGAACAAGAATTGTTAAAAGCTCGCACTTCAAGCGCTTTTAATTCTCAGCTGTTTGAAGGAATCATCAAGTTACTTAAGAAGTGCTTTAGAGATCACACTGTTCCAAA
This sequence comes from Macrobrachium nipponense, assembly GCF_015104395.2. Taxonomy (NCBI): domain Eukaryota; kingdom Metazoa; phylum Arthropoda; class Malacostraca; order Decapoda; family Palaemonidae; genus Macrobrachium; species Macrobrachium nipponense. The sequence goes on from NC_087201.1 coordinate 111,232,972, forward strand.
GAAGACCAGGGCTTTCTTTGAAATTGATCTCTTCTGGATGAAGCCTAGAGCCTGGCTTGTGCCTGGCTGGCGCCTCGCGCCTGTCTGACACCTCGCGCTTGGCTGGCGCATGTTGATTGCCTGGCGCCTGGCTAGCGCCTTGCGCCTGCCTGGAGCCTGGCTGACTTCTCCCCACTTGCTGGAGCTTCGAGCTTGTTAAGAGTCTCGAGGAAACTGGCGATGCCCACATCGGACACTTTTTCCGATTTATTTGCCTCTAGCGCATCTGCGCCAGGCTGGAGGCACGCTCCTTCTCCTCATCAGACAATGACAGTGTTTATTTGGACTGTCTTCCTCTGGCGTCTTTATGCCTGTTCTGGTATTTTGGCGCCTGATTGGCGCTACATTGTCCGAAAGTCCTTAACATCCACAATCGTTTATCAGGAGACTGGAGAAGGGTGGAAGAAATTCTTTCACTTTGAGCTTTTGGTCTCTCCGGTAAGGGGAGGTGATTGTAATCAGCTACATCCAGTAGACGATAGGATATCTAACCGTACGAGAGATAAGTCTTCCTCCGAGGAGGGTCCTTCTTGAATACTTCCGTGCTCACGAGATCTCTTCTTACATGTTGAAGGGGTGTCTCGTTGCAGAATCTTCCCTATCCTTGCCCGAAGGAAGGGAAGAAGTCTGGAAGTCGAAGGAGACTCCGAGCTGAAATTGGGAGTACTCCTGATTTCTAGCTCTTTATTGTATCCCTCTGAACACCTTCTGGGAAGCATTTCGAGCCGTCATCGCATACCAAAGACTCTGTAGGCAAACGTTTGAACCATTCTACTGTAGATGAAAACGTAAGTACTCTCCCTGGACAACGAAACCTCTATCTGAAAACATTGAATCAGGAATAGGGGGTTTCAGTTCTTTTGCTAGACATACTATGCTGGCAAGAACCCATTGTCTAGTCTCCATAGAATCTGATGCGAGATTCCAATGCTCAAAAAATTCACTTTGTCTTCTTGTCGTTTAGGACCCAGAGAAACAAAGAATTCCCTCATAAAAATTTCTCAAAGAAGTTTGATGAGGAGCAGTTCCATCTTGTCGGAACATGGAATCTGTGGCCACAAAAAAGATCCCATTAGAAGTACATGATATCCTACTCTTGTCATATTAAGGTATATATCGTATAAGATCCCGAAGATCTTAATCCTCTGCTATCTCCAATTAACCTTTGTAGAGACAGAGTATAGCCTTTTACTGCGTTCTTTGATAGCAGATATATACAAAGGTGATTCTTCCCTCTGAAAGGGAAGAAAAAACCGCTATGTGGTTCACAGAGGTATCGGAAGAGGACAGTTTTCCTCATTCCCTCTAGCACGATCTGCAGCAATTCTATGTCTAAGGCCATGACTATTGTCATCTAGCCTTGAAAAATCCTCTCATTTATGTCCACTTCTGGTCAGTCTGCATGCAGACAGACTCAGAGTGGAGAGGTTGTTAATAATAGATGCTGATAGAATATCCAGACTCTCTTGGAAAAGACTTCCAAAAACATGCTGTGAGAAGAACGTGACCTCTGTGAATCCAACCTCTCTGAAGCCAAAATGAGGCATAAAGTATTATCCTCTCTTTCTTTGACGCCCTTTATCTTAAATTCTGTAAAGAATTATATTTTATATTTATATTTAGGGGAAAAAGACTATAGTATATTCCCCTTTCTATAAAATAAAGATGGCGTATATTGCTACCTCTTCTTGGTTCGGCGAAAAGGAAGGAAGCATTCTATAGGAAGCCTGTTCGTCTTCTACCTTGCTAAGAGATCTATGAAGAAGACTTTCCGCAGGTTCTCACAACTCTTTCCAATAAATGTTAGACATACGTTAACGGTTATTATCGTCGATCGAGAAGGTTCTCACGGACATGAAATATCTTGCATCGAACCTCTTAAGGATCGTTACGTTCCCTGTCTGTTTTTTCCAAATAGGTTCTCTTTTTTAACGCGAACAGGAGCGAAAAAAAGAGATTCTCGATGCTCTTTGCGATATGAGAGAGTCGTGGAATTGGCCTAAGTGATAAAAAGGGTAACGAAATCAGGAACGATTCTTGCCGTTATCGAGCCTGCTGTCCGAGAGGCTACTGGATTCTTAGGTTAATAACTCGCTAAAATGAGAAAATATCTTGGATGGTGCTCTTGGCCCATTGCGCCAGGCTGGCGCTTCTGGCGCAATTTTGCGCCAGGCTGGCGCTTCTGGCGCATTGCGCCAGGTTGGCGCTTCTACCGCTTTGCGCCAGGCTGGCGCTTTCTTCTAATTCTCTTTATGTTATGTGTCAGAACATCTGTGCCTTTATGGTACCCGACCTCCTTTCACATGTTAATTCCGTTCTTAGTAGGAAAAAAAACTCTTATATACGAAGTATAGTCCATTCAGGAAAACCATTTCTGCCACGAAGAGAATGTTTCCCATCCCACTCATCCATCTTCTCTTGAGCAATATCCGATTCTAAAAAGGTTGTGCGTGTTTCTCGAAAGACTTGACCATACCGTAGTCTTAAAGTGAATTCTCTACTACATCCATCTTCTCACTAAGCATGATATTTCCTAATAACGCCTATGCTTTCGTAAGCATGAGAGCATTATGATAATATAATGTTCTACTGCTTAGAATCCTTTAATAATGTTACCTACGGTAAACAGCATTGAAAGGTTATAATATCTTTCTTATTGAAAGCTTCTTAGCAAAAGGCAGACAATATTTTATTTGTGTTAGCTTAACTGTTCTCCTCCATTCGAGACTAAGTCCATGATTGTGGGGGGATATACGGTTAACCATTCGGATCCCGGTTGGAGGAGTGATGTAATCGACTAATCATGACCGAGAACCGGATGGGTACTGTATTCAGTATTGGCCTTAGAATGACAGCCCGGCAGTCTCGCTCGCTGCCTGACTGCATTCATCATGAGTTTGCCAGTTACTTCATTCAATGAAGGAATATAATACAATATTCTCGAGCTAAGGAAAGCTCTTAATAATGCAAATTTTAAGCCAAACAACCCCTTTGTTAAATACCGAAGCTGAGTAGGTATTGTCGTAACAAACCTTTTAAGCGAAGTCCTTACCAGGAAAAAACCTGTAAGGATATAGATAATTCCGTAGCGAACCACAAAGGCAACTCTGGTATGGTATATGACTTGTCATTCAGTAGTCGTATACAGCAAGTCTTGCTACTACATTCTTTCCTCTCCGATCCAGAGAGAGAAAAGGAAATCTTGCCCTCTTCGTTCTTTTCGTCAATAAACACGAATTAGTATTAGTCGAAAGAGATCGCAATGAAACCTCTAGGATCGAAGAGAATCCCTCAAATTTTTATTCTCTTGGATATAAGGCCGTATTCTATGCCTCTATTATTTGGAAGAGCCTTCTAATCAATGAATGAGAGCTCGTACAAATCTTGTTTAATTTGCAAACGATCCTGAGAAAAACTCTATCATCATCTAAGTCCTCCTGACAAGAATGACGGCCGCCTGTGCAACATATTGCATTCTTCTCAGGAGACAGCTGTGCTTGCGGCAGATTTCCCACCCACGACGGACATATCGTGAACAGGACGACGGCCGCCTGTGCGGCACCTTTCGTCTCTGTCCAGAAAAATCCGCTCCTGGTCCAAATCATAAAGAGACGCTTCCTGGTTGATTTCTCCGTATGATTCTTTTGAGGAAGATCTTGGCGCTTGGTGCTTAACCGTTGCGAAAGTCCGGTTTGTTCAATGCGCTTGGACGTATCTGTCCCGCGTCTCGGACCGTGTCGTCTGTCCCGAGCTGTCCCACCTATGGAAACTTGGCGCTTGGCTGGTGTCATTCCAGTACGACACCTCTGCCTGTCCGTCTTGTCCGCTTCTGGCGCCTGTCGCCCGGACGGGAGTTGCCTGCACACGACGTTTTGTCCAATCCAGGCTGTCCGCCTTGTCAAGGTTGTCCGCAATCGGCACGAGTCGCTTGGACACAGTTGTCCGCATAGGAAATATCCGCCTGTCCAGGCTGTCCGCGTCTGGCAATGGTGTCTGGTTGGAGCCGTCCGCGTAGGACACTTTTTCCCTGTCCGAGTAGTCCAATTCTGGCGCCGAGCGCCTGGGTGGTTCTGTCCGACTCGGACACTCTTCGTCTTGTCCGTATGTTGCGTCTCAACCCTATGAGTTTTCGTCCTTCTTTCTTTATTCGTCTCTGTACTCGTACGAGGAGTAGAGGAGATAAGTCTGGAGTCCAGAACGCCCGTAGGTCGAGATCTCTTAACAGGAAGAAAATCGTCCTTTCTCCTCTCGGAAAGGTCTTTTCTCAAACTACTCCTACTAATGAGGAAGGCAATTTTATGTTTCCTGCATTTTAAGTAGGAAGTCCGTCGCAGTTTCTTCCTTTTCTTTGCCATGAATAGGAGAATGCGCTCTGGAAGGCGTAGGAGATCGAGATATTGTCCTCTTGGCTCTTTTCCTCTCGTAGGGAGAATCGTCCGGGAAACGTTCCGGGTGGCTCGAGTCCAACGTCGGAGCTTTCCAACTCCTCTTGATCGGACACGACAGTTCGTCGGAATTCCATCCACTTCTTCGAGGAGACGAATCGGAGGACGAAAAGCACTCTTTTAGGATGCCTTTCCAATGGCGATCCTTGCAGTCTGGGACGCTACAGATTCTGCCGAGGGGAACGCCTGACCGGTGGGGATTCTCCGTAACCTCCGTACGACTGTCGACATTCCTTCTCCTCTGGGCCTGGGAGCTTGGAAGAGGTCTAGGTCTGGGAGCGAGACAGAGCCGATCGGAACGCACCCTCCACTATTTTAGGACGCCTTTCCATGGCGAACTTGGCAGTCTGGGACGTTCTACAGAGTCTGCCGAGGGGACGCCTGATCGGTGG
>NC_087201.1:111242847-111272847 GCF_015104395.2 Macrobrachium nipponense
CATCAGGGGAGTAGCCACCTCAATTAATTACTTTCAACATATGAACTTTGAGGATCTTAAAAAGTATACTGGATGGAAATCTCCGACAGTCTTTAAACGTCATTATCTAAGTCCTTGGAATCTTTAAAATTTTCTGCAGTAGCAGCGGGAAACATTGTTTCCCCTGAATACTGTATAGTAGTCGTAGTATAGATCCAGGTCTCCTCTCTACCTACCTCATCCAACATGCCTCACCCTGTCGCCATGCTACTCGGATATTCTAGCCTTAGCCGCTGAGATCATATTAGTGGATTGTCCCTTATTTTTTTTGCTAGGGACATCCACACTATGTACTGATATGTACTTCAGTGTACCTACCCTTATTTTTATGCTAGGGTAGGACACAATGTGTTTGTATATTTTGTAAATAAGTTATCTAAGTAAATCTATTTTGTTAAATTACACTGCATTTTTGTACTTTACTATGTTTACTGTAATTTTAAGTACTTTACATTACTAACTTTCTTTTATGTCATTGTTTAAAATAAGTTAGCCTTAAGTACTTAGTTTATATACTGTAATAACTGATTTACTTATATTATATTCCTCATTTTACAACTGTTTTTCATTTGTCCTTTTTTCCCATCTTGTCTGTTTCTCTGGTACTCTTTCATAGGCCGACACGAGCTGAGCCCAGAAAAGTGGATTTTGACGAAGGAAAAAATCTATTTCTGGGTGATTGGCTCGTGTCGCCCTATGAAACCCACCCTGTATTGATTGCCCCCCCCTGCAGGACAAGATGTTCTTAGATTAAGGATGACCGCTAGGGGCGCTGCTGTCCGCGGCGTCCCCTAGTAGTAGTAGTAGCGGCCACATCGCCAGTTGGTATCAGCTCTCTCTTGTGGGGATTCTGATTGGAAGGTCTAATTGGTGAATGTCTCGTGGTAGTGTTCTCACTCGCCCCTATTCTCATACCGACACTTCTTTTAAAGAGTGAGCGAGTCAGTTTTACTGACATTTTCTTAATTTTGTTTTTCTCTGGTAATTTTAGATTAATTTTGCCTAGAAAGAATGATATTAAGGATCCTTTCATAGGGCGACACGAGCCAATCACCCAGAAATAGATTTTTCCTTCGTCAAAATCCCTTATATATACACACACACACAGTAGGGCCTCGTTAATCACGGGGGATAGGGCCCAGAACCCCCCGTGATAAGTAAATACCCGTGTTATCCTGGTACCCCCCCTGAAAATTGCTTTAAACCGCCTACTTTAATAATTAACCCACCCAAAACCACTATTTCAGTGTTTATAACTGCCTACTTTAGTTCAAGCACCAAATATTTCTTCAACTAACACCTTAAACTAAATTCAAGACAGTTTCAAAGTTATTCTTTCCTATCTTCAATTTCCCCTTCATCAGATCAGCAAACAAAAGTATAATTACCTAACAATTCCTTGTTATTTTCATGATTTGGCTGCTGCACTAAACTAAAAGTACATAGTATATCTATTTCGTGAATGAACATATTTATGATAACAAACTGTAATGATTACAGCACTTAACTATAATATTAATGTGTAAACAGCAAAATACAGCAATAAAAATCGAGTTTTGTCTTTTGTTTACGTTTAGAATCAGCTGATGGATGTTTATTACCGAAAGAATCATTTTGGAAAACAATTTAGTTCCTAAAAGAAACTAATTTATTAATAGAATTATTATTATTATTAACTTTGTACATAATAGTTTATGATATTATTATGATACAGTAATTCATATTTCATTGAGAGAGAGAGAGAGAGAGAGAGAGAGAGAGAGAGAGAGAGAGAGAGAGAGAGAGAGAGAGAGCAGCTTGTGACGAGAGTAACTTGAATAGCTTGAGAGAGCAGCTTAGGACTAGAGTAACTTGAATAGCTTGAGAGAACAGCTTGGGATGAGAGTACTGTTGACTATCTTAGCTCGAGAATGACAATGAAATTTGTATTTTAAATATTTTATGATGATAAGAAATAAAACATGGATAGTGATAAGATATTCTCTTGTATACTGTTATAATATGTGATAATCATTGAGTCAACTATGAAAGTTGTATTGAAGCACTGTTTCGTAAATCACAGAAAGAATAAAAATATGGCAACACATATTTTTACTCTTTCGGGGACCATCTTGTTCTTTTATTAGATAATAATAGATCAGTATTATAGTTTTTTTTCTGTAAGTGAATGAGAAAGAGAAGAGTATAGAGAGAGAGAGAGAGAGAGAGAGAGAGAGATTAGTAGGGAATATGAGCGAGGCAGGTAGGAAGGAGTGAGTATCAAGGAAAAAAGGGCTAGCAGAACGAGCAATAGAAAATAGAGTTTTAGGACTCAGTCATCTCAGGGGAGACTATGCTCTCTGCAGCCACTGCTGAGAATTTAAGGGCCTCTAGATTCTTGAGATAGTGGCGTTTAAATACTGCCGGAGATTTCCAACCCGTATATTTCTTCAGGTCCTCGAAGTTCATATTGTGAAAATAGTTACTCAAGGTAGCCACTGCTCAGATATCATGGACGTGTGGGACTGAATCCGGATTGGCTTGTTTAATAAAATAAAGGATTTGTTGTCAAATACCTTTTAAGGAAATTGTTCCGCCTTTCTCTCTAATAAAAAGGGGACCTGAAGACTTTTTGGAAGTCCTGGCCAGATAGGATTTAAGAGTGACGACAGGACACAATGATGTGTCTTGCGTAATAGGAACAATCTTCCACGGAGCCTACCTGTTTTGTGGGTCTTCATTCTTGGCCAAGAATTTCCGATCCGGGGATAGTAGCACTTCACCCGACGGAAGGAATTCGACGTGGTTTGGGTCTCTAGAGAGAGCCGACAGTTCAGATATTCTGGCGCCTGACACCAGGCTCATTAAGAATAATGTTTTCCTGAGAAGGGTTATATATGAGCATGAATCATTATCAGTGTCCGAGGCTAATTTAAGTACGTCATTTAAAAACCAGGAGACTATGAGGGCGGTCTACTGGTCTCAGACTGGCACATGTTCGCGGAATTGAAGAGAAGTACGAATCAGCCAAATCAATACTAAAGCCAAGCTGAAAAATCTTCCTTAAGGCAGATTTGTTTGTAGTAATGGTACTAGCAGCTAGACCTTTCTCGAATAGGGTTCTAAAGAATGAAATTGCCAGATTCGTAGTTATCTTTTGGACATCTGATTCTTTTAGAAAGATGGTCAATTTCTTTACTGCAGAATCATACTGTCTGAGTGTTGACTCTCTTTTATCTGATTCTATAAACAAGATACTTAGTGGATTGATATTAGCATCCTTTTGGGCTGCAAACTTCATGAAGTCCATAAAGTTAGGGCACTCAGAATTCTTGAGGAAGCTGACACAATCCGAGTTTGTACTACTGGAGTCAGTTCTGGACAGGGGCTCCGTCTGGGACGGAGATTAAATTCTAGCAGAAGAGGGAACCAGTTGCTCTTTGGCCAGTTGGGTGCGACCAATGCTACTTGTCCCGTGAAAGATCCGAGTTTGTGCAGGACTTTCATCAGAAGATTTACTGGCGGAAATAGGTAAATTTTCTGCCAACTGTTCCAGTCTACGGACATCGCATCTGTGGCGTGAGCTAGAGGGTCCAGGTTGGGAGCCACGTAGCACAGGAGTTTGTGATTGGACTCCGTGGCGAACAGGTCTACTTGAAGGCCCGGGATTTGATTGCAAATCCAGCGGAATGACTTAATGTCCAGGGACCACTCCGACTCCAGCGGAGTCGTCCTGGATAGTGAGTCTGCGATGACATTGCTTACTCCTGCCAGGTGAGTAGCTGACAGGTGCCAACGATTTTTCGTTGCTAACGAGAAAATCGCAATCATTACATGGTTTACTTTGCTCGACCTGGAGCCTCCTCTGTTTATGCAATTAACAATCACTGCGCTGTCCGAGACTAACCTTATATGAACGTTTTTGGCTGGAGCCAGACGTTTTAAAAGTAAAAAAAATGGCCATTGCTTCGAGGACATTGGTGTGGAACTGGCGGAACATCTTCGACCACGTTCCTTGAACTTTCTTGTATTGTGAGTAACCCCCCCAACAACTCAGAGAGGCGTCCATGTGGACTATCAGAGACGGCGGAGGAAATTGCAGTGGCACTGACTTGAAAAGGCTCCGGCGTTCCGTCCCATGGACGGAGCCTTTTCATTAATATCGGCAGAATTAGAGAGATCTTGTCTCTGAATTTGACGTTGGCTCTCTTTCGCCAGACTCGATTGATATCCTTCAGCCTGGCTTTCAACAGGACGTCCGTTATTGAGGCAAACTGCAGCAAACCTAGAATTCTCTCTTGGGCACAACGAGAAGCCTTTTTGTTCTTGAGGAACTGTTTCGTAGCCTTCGCTATCTCTCTGGCCTTGTTGGATGGGAGAGATAGTTTATGCGAGTTTAGGTCCCACTGGATTCCCAGCCATTGAAAGCGGGACGCCGGAACGAGCCGAGATTTTTCCTTGTTTATCTGGAAACCCAGATACTCTAGGAATTCTATTACTTTGGCTGTTGCTTTGCGACACTCTTCGTCGTTGGTTGCCCAAATGAGCCAGTCGTCTAGGTAAACTACTAACATTACCCCCTGAGCTCTTAGTTCTTGAACTATCGTCTCTCCTAATTTGGTGAATATTCTGGGCGCTATGTTGAGCCCAAATGGCATGACTGAATGAGTAAGCCTGTTTTCCTAGTTTGAAGCCTAGGTACGGAGAGAAATTTCTTGCTACCAGAACATGATAGTAAGCGTTTGTAAGATCTATAGAGGTGGTGACAGCCCCACGGGGAAGTAAGATCTGCACCTGCGAGACGGTCAGCATGCGGAACTTGTCGCATTGAATGTATGAGTTGAGACGGGACAAGTCCAGAATCACTCTCCTTTTGTTCGAGTCCTTTTTTGGTACACTGAACAGACGTCCTTGAAACTTTAGGCGTTTGACCTTCTTTATTGCCTTCTTTTGGAGGAGATCTTTGGCATAGTCTAGTAGGTCCATCGTTGAAGTCTGGTGAAAACTGACTGGTGGAGGAGGCCATTTCTCCCATTTCCACCCTAGACTTTTCAAAACAATGCTGTGGGCCCATGAACTGAAGGTCCAATGGTCCCGAAAAAGATACAGCCTCCCGCCCACCAGCGGGCTCTCACTGGTTGGTTGCAGTTTTGCTTCCTCTGCCTCCCCTGAAGCCCCGGCCTCTAGAGCCACTTCTCTGCCGGAGGGCACCTCTGGCTCTGCTACTTCCAGCATGCCTACTGTAGCCACGAAATGCTCCTCGCGACTCGTAGGAGGCATTGAAGGTTGGGAAGGCTACCAAATTTGAGGTTGAGGGTTGCTGAGCCGAAGGACTCTGGACCAAGACAAACTGCTGCTGTGGCTGAGCCTTGGATGTTGAAGGCTTGCCGACCTGGGAGACAGGGAACGCCTGGACAACCGTCTGTGGATGAGAGGGCTGGTAAGGATGGAATTTGCCAACTCCGCCACTTTTGAAGTGCGAGGAGACGGAACTCCTCGCAGGGTCACTAACATTGTGAAGCAACCCTTATGGGGCGTCAACTTTGTGTTGACTCATTCCCATTCTGTAAGGGTGCGAACCCATGCAGCCTGGGCCTGGTCCCTAGGGTAGATGACTGTCTCTTTCGGGACCTTGTCTACCCTGTTGTCAAATGGCAGCAGCTTTGATGCGTCCGGTACTGTCACGGTCTGTGCCATGGTCCTGGACTTGAGGATTTCAGACACCAAATCCTCCTGGGCTCTGATCCTCTGGGTCAGGGACAGTATTGACTGACCCGAGGTCTCAAGGCCTGACGCGAGTCGAGTGGATACACTGGCTCAAGCTTGGTGTCTACCACTTCGCTCATCTTCATCATTAGAAGATTAGCGAATGCCTCCTGGTCAAAGCCGGACTCCGTCGGCTTAACTCTGGAGGTCTTGGCTCTCGACCCCTTGGTAGGGGAAGAAGCCTTGGAAGAGAAAGGCTTGGGAGTAGAGGTCGACAGCTTGGGGGCCGAGGACGACTTTGCAGAACCTGCTGGAGCAGGTTTGGATCCCTTTGGAAGGGATCTCGTCTTCCAAACCTTAACTTTAGGAATGACCGAGGCCGATCTATCCCAAGAGGGGCCGGACTAAGAAGAAGAGAAGCCCTGGAAGGAAGGGGAAGAAGAAGGAGTGGGGCTAAAGGGGAGACTACCTGCCTCACTTACCTCCCTACCTACCTCCTGATCCTCGGTGGCCATCGGTTCATGGTGGAGGCTGATGGCCGCAACCTCTTCTGCCACCAGGTCACAGGCCTTCTTGGTCCTCCGGGAGGGGTAGCGTCTCCAGATGGATGCCCTCGATGATAGGATCCGCCACTGACGCAAGATCAGCTGTCGAAGCCATGGCTCCCGGGTACAGAAGGGAGCACAGACTCAGACAGCACGTAGGGCTGTCCGGCCCTAGCGTTCCTGCCGAATCCTCCCACCCAGGACTTCAGGGACGCTTTGGTCTCTGTCCGGAGCGCCAAACTAGCCTGTCAAAAATAATCGAATTAGTATCCCATCCGGGGGATTGCGTATCAAAGAAATTTCATAAAGTTGATGTATAGCAGAAATTTCACGGAAATGACGAGGTGAGAAAGTTACAGACTCGTCAGAGATGATACCAACCATCTCGTAACACACAGTGCAGGGGTCTGGGTGCCAGACCAGGTAGTCCTCCAGCGGGATGGCGCAGTTAGTGTGGGACCTGCAGACTATATGCCCGTACGGCTTGATTAGGGTGGCAGAGCACCCTCTACCTGGCAGCGGACCATCTGTAAGTTGAAAGGTCAAATGAGTATTATACGTAAAAGTGCCGGAGTTAACTCCAGCAGGAGCATGCACTTTAACCAGATATTCGAATCTTAAAGGAAATATTGGTTAATGATTTTAACTCACTGAATGAATAAAAGAAAAAGCTCTGGGTGTCTCCACCTGCTCTGGAGTCCATCTTCGGGATGGTAAAGCTATAACCAGTGTATGGGGCCTGATACGAGCAGAACAGGGGGAGAAGGTAAGACCTAATCCTGAATCTGACTGTACCGAATCAGAAAAGCAACGAATTAACGTAGTCGCATATCTGAACCCATACCGTCCCCACCGAAATGGGGAACAGTGATAGCAAAGAAGACGGAAAACTGAGGGACGGAAACCACAGTATAATAAACTCCGGTATCTTTTACCTGGCGAGTGTGATAGTAGACCACACTAGGTTGGAACCCCACGGGTCCGGAGATATACCTACAGAGTCTAACGAAATATACATATGAATAACATCTAATAAATCTGGTGTAATCCCTTAAAGGCTTGGCCTACTCCGGAGTCTCATAATCCCGTTATCATAAAAGTAACACCGGTAGAGACGGGCTGATACGAGCGGAACAGGGGAAAAGGTAAGACCTAGGCCTGAACCTGAACGCATCGGGGGGAGAGAAGCGATTCTAAGGTGACTAGAAACGCAACTCTGAGCCCAAATCCGTCCCCACATGAGTGGGGAGGCGGAGACAACAGGGAGAAAAGACAACTGAGCGGCGGAGCAGTAAAAACGTACAATCCGGTGCATAGCCTGCTGGCTGGTGTGATGGTAGACCCCACCTGACCAGCGGACATAGGGGCCCGGAGACATAAATAAGGAGATACCCCAACTACAAGTAACCACTCCCCTCCACCCATCCCCCCCCCCCCCCCACATCAGACAGAAAGATACTCTAGCGGCCGTTCATCAGTAGGATTACTTGCACTGCGAGCTAGTAGGCAGCGCTGGACAGGACCGGTGCGGGGAGGTCTAGGGGAGTGGACAAGTCGTGAACGCCTGGCCACAGCAACCGATCAGTGGTCACCACCTTCCGGGAAGCTGTACTAGCCTACTACTAAAGGGAGCAGGAGACGGTAGGCCAACTGGCACCCTAAAGGAGGCAAGGCCAAGGCAAAACACGACAAAACAACATAATAAACATAATAAAATGATGAGGAATCACTGGAAGAATTGCAAAGAGGAACAATAAGGGGGAAAGGATATACCCAGCAGGGACCTAGCCTAACCCTCCGAGATCGGTACGGATCTGGTCAGGTAGGCTAGTTAGGCCTCCAAGGACGTCATGACGTGCAACAAAACCCTCCAAAATCGAAATTTTCGATCTGGTCAGGTAAGGAGGGTTTAGGCCCAACAAACATGACAAGAGAGGGACTCTCTATCCTGGATCGACCTCCCAGCGAGCACTGTAGCACAGGCAGGGGGCGATAATGGAGGGCCTAAGGGGTAGAGGGGTAGGGTCACCTGACCTACCTTCCAAAACCTAGCCTAGGTCTGGTCAGGTAAGCCAGGGAAGGAGAGCAAAACTTCCAACCTCACAGTGATATGAATATCATAAATGTGCATAAAATCGAGTGCATTGCTGGCTAACATCGAAAAAACAATAAAGCATGCAGGCATAAAAATCGCGCGAGAGAGAGAGGAATCGCCCTCTCTACAATGATAGCGTATAATAGGCTAACTGGAAGCCCAAATACAGCACATATATAAGAAGACATAATAAAGAATATGTATGAAGGGGAACGTCAACCCGGTTCGCTAGAACTAAGGGCCAAAAAGGGCTAAAAAAGGAATGCATCGTGACTACACGAAATACCAAAACATAAAATGGAATACTCAACTTGGATGAAGAAGCTGGGAGCTCTGCAGCAGACATGGCTTCGACAAAAACACAAAAGGGAGCAGCAAGAGACAAGTGCGGAAAGCAACGCACTAATTACAGGAATGAAGATGCCGGGTGTGGGTGGTTGTAGTAGCGAGCGGAAGGTAGATGTGGTAGTCCTTGTAACGGCTCTTGCCTTGTGGGGGACTTTGAAAGGAATCTTCTAATTGGCAGAAGTCCTGTGATAGTGGCCACCACTCAGCCCTAGTGCTTATACCGACGCCCTTGGCTGATCAAGCTGAGGGTAGTAACTTCAGCATTCCATTTTAGTTACTAAGAATTATTTTCACTAAAACAGGAGACATGGCATAATTTTTGCTGTCTTGAAGTTGTAAACAGACATGGCACCACCCGTTCGTCCGCACAACGAACTGATGGCGGCTGAATCAAGCCAACCAGGAGAGTTCCAGACCATAGAATGGCGAATTTAAGAATCTCAACTGTAAAGCTTTTCTTTACAAAGTATATTAAAGCCTTATTTATTGTTTTAGCCACAGATTTCAAGGTTTTCTAAACCTAGGCTAGGCTAGATTATTGGCACTAAATAGCCTTTCTCATGGCCACAAGTGGCAATGTTTTTATTTTCATTTTATGTTTATTTTTTCTCTCTCTTGATGTTGTCGTCGTAACTCCGAGTTATCGTAAAACAAGTACGTTGTTAAATGAGGAGTACCTATGTATTTTTCTATTTATCAGATTTTGTAAATTTTGTTATAGGTAAAAAAATCAACAAATATTAGTCCTAAAATACATACTAATAATAAATGGGACTCTTGGGTTCGAACCCAGGAAAAGAAATTCCAGCGGTTTGAGAGCCCCATCACCACATCAAGGTGATCCCAAGTTGAAGGGGGGTGCCAACCCATGAAACCAAGAGTTCTATTTTTCCTGTCTGTTAATGCAATGTGTTTCATTAAAGAAATTTAACTCTCACTTGGTTGAATTTTAAGTCATTGGGACAAGTAGTCACAATAAAACCAGTTTTTTACCTTTTGGAGGACGATGCCTGAATAATCAACTTCATAACTCCATTTCCTTTGAATACCTTTGAGACTGTAAGCTTGTACATCTCAAATGATGTTTGTTTGATAGCCTTATGGTACTCTAGTACAAGCACCTTGCTTTGCATATCAAGTTTTGTCTTAGGCTTAAACAACTCTTTAAACATATATCAGAACCATGGTCCCTGATTCATAACTGTCCCTAAGTGTTCTAATGGATTTTACCAGCATGTACAAATACACGGGGCTGTTTCCCCTGAACTGTGATGTGTGTGTGTGATGAGGCTTTGGGGAAAAACTGACTTTTGATAATACAAAACTAGCCTTTTCATTGAAAACCACCTATCACTGAGCAAATTCTTTTTAGCATCTCAATGTGTTATTCACTGCAATCTTTTGCATGAAAACTGTAAACGAAAATGAAACTATGGGCATTCTTTTTACCAGGTATTAATTATTCTTATATATGGCTGATTCAACAACTAATATCTGTGAAAGCATTATTGTAATTTGACAGCTCAGAAGAGGAGATCAAGGATAATTACTCTTTTGACATTTATTACTTTTCATTCATGAGTTTTGATTCCCACCTAACTGACCTGATGATACTGCTACAATATAAAAAAAAACACTGGAAGGAACTCTTACTTAAAGAGTGTACTTCATGCTGATGGAAGCAAATGAAAAAAGCAGGATGGTAAACCTAATCAATGGAGTATTCTCCCAACATCTTGCAGCTCAGAATTCTTTTACTTCATTAAAAGTAGGTATGTAGCCAACATAAATAACAGCATAAAACAAGACTGTGTGGAACAAAATTTCTTTTGAACATAGCTGGGGTGACTATGGTGTGTATGTTGTGCAAGATATTCAACAGCATGCACAACGTTCATTAAAGCTTTAAATTTAGAGAAATATCTGAAATAAAAAGACTTTAAAATTAAGAATTGGATACACAGAACATAAATCAATCATTCTTACTATTAAATATTTTAAATTTTAAATCTAATAAAAGTACCAAAATCTACATTAAAATTCTATGAGACTAACCTTTTATTTGGATTATTTCTGCTTTTACCACAAAGGAAACCTCTGTGATTATTTGTTTATACACACAATTTTGGGATGGTAATGCAACAACTCTAGCAACTTTTTCAGAGCCAATTACAATAAACTGTCTGTCTCCCCACGTCTGTTCTCCTGAGTTTGTGGGAGACATTCTGTTATCAACTAAAGATTTTGTAGGTGTTCCTGGAAAAGAAGGAGTTGATTTAAATGTATGTTAATCAAGGAAGGAAAATACAAATTAGCAATAATCCCTCAACTCTTAATTACTACTATGAAATTCAGGGCCTCTGTAACACGATTTTTTGGATTTTGCTCCTTATCAAAGCATCGGATGTAGCTGAAAGTTGACATATGTATATTTTACAACTACACACAAATTTTGTCAGCATTATCAATAACCTAAACCAGACAGTTTTAATTTTTATAGAGTAAAAATTATCTAGCCGACACCATGGCCAATGATTGCGAGCCAAGAGTCGAAAAACATTCATTACGTAAGCAAGGTAAACATCGTTTTACGAAATGTTGCCCCGCCCATCCACCAGACAGAAACCCATTCACCTTATTCCATCGGCTCTGAAACCCATAGTAGTCAAGAATGGCTAACAGAATTTGGAATTGTCCCCGTGGTTGCAAAACTGCATTTGTCTTACGACTTGCAACTTTATACAGTCAAGAGAAAGCCCGTGGCCATACTTACTATAGCCTGAATAGGTAATTACAGTGGTACCTCGAGATACGAAATTAATCCGTTCCGAGGCGCCCTTCGTATCATGAGTTTTTCGTATCTTAGAACATATTTTACATGTAAAATGGCTAATCCGTTCCAAGCCCTCCAAAAACACCCCAGTAAATTATATTTCCAGGCCTAAAACACATGTTCTAGGGTTACAACGCCGATCCGACGGAAGAAATATGACTCCAAAAAGGCAAAATACTATACATACTTGAGTAATATTCAACTGCATGTAATGTTCAACCCCATTTTATTAGGACTTTAGCAGATGTCCCTTAGCAATAAGCCTAGCCTATGTTAGCGGTTGCTACTGTAGCCTAGACTATGATTCTTACATCTAAACCTAAGAGCTAAAAGCTTAGAATATGCCAATAAAATGTATAAATAATCAGTATGTACTCATTTCAAATAATTATTAATTAATCATTAACTATAATACACAAACAAACAAAAAACAAACCTTCCAATCGATTGTTTACATTCAGCTCTTACCCGTCTTACGAGTATCGAACGAGCGCCAAGCAATCATTTTTCCTAGCACACAGTAAGCCATAAATTGTCATTAGTATCTCTCTTCAACTAATGAAACTACCAAACAGTATAATAACCATTCATTTCTATTCTTTATTCTATCTTTACCTAATGGAGATACCGAGTTACTGACAGCTATAATGAAACATAAGTATATGTAACGTAATAATAAAACAGAAGAAGAATTCTAAAAAATACGTATTTGTTGGCAGTCTGATTTATTTTATATTTTATGATATCTAATTCACAATTTTTTTATTAAATGTATTGCATGTACTCATTTCAAATAATTATTAAGTAACCCTTAACTATAATAAACAAACAAAAAAAAAGCTTCCAAACGTCTGTTTACATCCAGCACTTAAGAGTATCGAACGATCGACAAGCAATCACTTTACACAGTAAGCCATAAATTTTCAGTATCTCTCTTCAACTACTGAAACAGTATAATAACCATTCATTTCTATTCTTTATTCTATCTTTACCTAATGTTTTTTTTTTTATTAAATGTATTGCATGAATAAGTTTTTCAATTTACAGCATCCTTTTACCAATAGAATACTTAAAGCACAAGGGGTAGATGCTGACCAATAGGAGATCAGGACCTTATGGGGTGACTAGCATCAGGAACCAATGGGAGAGTGGGAGGATGGTGGCGAGTTTACTCAGTTGGCGGCGCGGGAGTTTTAAAATTGTTCTCGGTGGTCCGGGCGAATCTCGGGACTTTACAGCAACAACCATTCGTATCTTGAAAACTTTTCGTATGTAGAGCAGTAAAATTTTTCGCATTGGCTTTCGTATCTCGAGTTTTTCGTAAGTAGAGCCTTTCGTATCT
Source organism: Macrobrachium nipponense (assembly GCF_015104395.2). Taxonomy (NCBI): domain Eukaryota; kingdom Metazoa; phylum Arthropoda; class Malacostraca; order Decapoda; family Palaemonidae; genus Macrobrachium; species Macrobrachium nipponense. The sequence continues at coordinate 111,255,735 of NC_087201.1, forward strand.
CGAGGTACTACTGTATTGAGTTTCTACTTTAAATCCAATGTTTATGGTCTGATTTGTATTTAGCGTAGCATGATTATAATACTTGTAATGTCATTCAGGATTTTGAACATTTCCATTAACTATTCACTATGCCACCAAGAGAGAGAGAGAGAAAGAGATTGTATGTAAACAGTCTTTATATAACTATTTTTGTTAAAATAAGATTTTTATCCCAAGTAAATATACAAGCTTATGTGTGCTAAAATCTCCAGCAGACCAACGGATCATCCGATATGACATAATTTTTTTTCTTCTTCTTTAGTCTGTACGACCATGTTGGATATAAAGACTTTATGAATGGCGGAACGATACATATATGTGGGTGGGGTATCTGTGCTAGCGTAGTAATACTACTGTAGCAGTAGTGCCGCAAAATTAGAAATAGCAGCAATATACATGAATTAAACGTTTAGGCCAACTGCTGGGATCCCTGAGGATCATTTAGCACTTCTTACAACTACTCGAGAAATGAGTTTATATAGCCAGAAGTTAGATTTTCAAATACAACAATGTCCATGATAGCCTTCATCCTTATCCTGAATTATAATGAGGCCAAAGTGGGTGGAGCCTCATGAAGTCATCATTCTGACGATCATTATTGGTGAAGGTTTAAAGCCAAAATAGGGTACCGTCTATTTTTTTTTTTTTTTTGTTTTGTTGTTTTTTTTTTTTTTTAGTAAATAGGTAGATAGCCGATAAATAAAATTGCTTGACATTGGATACAGCAGTTATCAAATCAAGCTTGTCTACTATGTCTTTGAAAATTACCAACTATTCCCTACATCTTATCAATCTGATTGTGACCTATAAAGTAGATTATAATTTCTCAGGACACTTATTTTGGGAGTTAGACTAATAATTGAAGTGTTTTTGTATTTATTAACATATTTTGTTGGTTTGTTCATTATGACAATTATCAGTGGAGAGGATTCAGAATTCATAAAGGTGTACTGCTTTGCTTGTATTTAAATTTTTGTCATTATTGCCAGAGGTATAGCCTTCGTTACGTATAGCCAATCATCCATCGAGAAAGAGGGAAGAAATGCTGTCATAAGTTACGTAACGAGTGCGTTCGAAACCTTATCTCTGAGTAAGTTGGCCCATCTTCAAAAAAAGTAACTTTTACATTATAAGTACCAAATTTATTCAACCTACGTAATGCAGAATACAGTCAAAATTTGTGTAGATATAATGTGTCTTCTGAATAAGCGTTATATCTATGAAATGCATAGATAAAAAGTTATTGCCAAAAAACCGTGTTACAGAAGCCCTGAATCTCGTAGTAGTGTTGCTTTATCTACATATTTGTCTTTCATGGTCTGACAGATGCACTACATACACTGTAAATAATGGAATACAATATTCTACCACTAATAATCATAAATATTCAGTTTCAACTGCACAAAATTATTTTTCATACAAACCCTTAAGTCATATTGTGGCCCTGTTCAGTCATGAATGCCTCTGGACACAGTCTTTTGTCTTTCAGACATAAGTTCAGCCTTTCATGTATGTCCACTATGAACCCATTGGTAGGTAATGAATACTCCCCTAACAATTTGTGTAGACTTGATGTTAAAAAGAGAATAGTGCTCAAATTGCAATTTAGGAAGGAGGTTGTGATGTTGGGAGTCCCAAATTTCTTGCAATAGTCTGATCACCCCAAAAGATTGACAGGGAACTGTATGAGTCAGATACTGAAGCTCTACTACATATATTGTGGGTTTTTTTTTTTCATAAAAACACATTAAAGTAAAGTAATAGGTTGTACATTTCTAAAAAGCAAAATTAACTTTCCATTCAAGTGAGACATAAGTGACCATGACCCAATCAAACCTGTGACTGTAGTTAAGATGCTTGCACTCACTGTACCATACAAGCCCTTCTCAGTCTCTGGTACATACTATCCCCTTCTCATGGGGCCTTTTCTTTTTGCTCTCTCTGTTACTCAACCATGTTCTCCAATTTCACTCCCAATACTACACCCAACTGTAGTTATGTGGTCCCCAGACCCCAGTGGCAGATCTAGAAATCTCTCATGGGGGTAAGGCATACTTAGGTTTTAAATATATTAAATATATGATATGTGTACACACACACATACAGTACATATATATCAATATTCATATATGTAGGCACACACACATACAGTGGTCCCCACCTATATTCTCGGGGGATGTGTACCAAACCCCCCCACAAATAGTTACAACCTGCGAATAGTTGGAACTCCTATAAAAATACTTAAAACCTCCTATTTTGTTAGTTGAAAATCAAGAAAAAACTATGAAAAATGTTTTACCTGGGTTTTTTAATAGTTTTATCACAAAAAGTGCATTTAATGAGAAAAAAAACCAGGAATTTATGGATAGTATTTCTCATAGAAAAATACCGCGAACAGGCAAATTTTCTGCGAATAATGGTGGGAAATGTTCCAGAGAGAAACCCGTGAATGTGTGAGTCTGCGAATATGGGGGTCCACTGTGTGTGTGTGTCTATACATACACACACACACACACACAGTAATCCCTCGCCACTTTATGGTTCAAGTTTTGCGGCCTCAGTGCATCGCTGATTTTTCAAAAATATTCATCAAAAAATAAAAATAAAAAAACACTGCCATATTGGCAGCCGTATTGCAGAAAGCAGCATTATTTCATCGTGATGCGCGAGAAAAACAGTTTCCCAGGATGCCACACAGAGAAGCTCTCTCAGAGACTTTGTACATACCCGGCGCGAGATCAACGAATGAGAGTATGAGTGGATGTATCCCATGAGCTGATTGGCTGCGCATCATCGCATCCTCTCCCAGCTTCTTCCCTTGTTGTATCTCACCACTCTCGTTCATGCTGTCAACTGTCTTGTGTATCTTAGTGTTGTGTTCGAAATTAACTTTATTTAAGCCCTTACAATGCCTCCTAAGCACTGTGCCCCTGCGAAAGATTCCTCTAGTGAAACCAAGAGGAAGAGGAAGATGATGACCATCAGTGAAAAGGTCAAGTTTTTAGATATGTTAAAACAGGGTAGATGTTATGCCACGGTTGCATGCCATTATGGAGTGAATGAAACAACAGTGCGCTACATAAAAAGACGAAGCTAATTTCCGCAAAACTGCTGCAATAAGCTTCAATAAAGAAGCGAAATGTGTGGTAACTCTGCGTAATAAGAGAATTGTGAAAATGGAAGCTGCATTAGCCTTGTGGGTTGCTGATTGCGGGAAAAAAACGTGAGTTTGGACACTAACATGATCAGGACAAAGGCCAAATCTCTCAATGATCAAACCTTGCCCGATGATGATGACAAAGATGCTGAAGAAGCCGCTGAAGATGATCCTGACGAACCTCAAGCCAGTACTAGCTCTGCCATGAGTGATTCGCCTCCTCGAGGATGAGGCTTTACAGCCAGCAAAGGCTGGTTCAATAAATTTCAAAAGAGATATGGCCTCAAAAGTGTGCCTTTGTATGGTGAGGCTGCCTCTGCCGACACCGATGCTGCTTGTCGTTACGTGGAGGATGAGTTTCCTAAGCTCATCAGTGTGGTGGCGGCTACCACCGAGAAAGTTTTTAACATGGACGAGACAGGCCTCTTTAGGAAGAGGAAGCTTTCTCGTACATTCCTCTTCAAGGATGAAGTGAAGGGGCCAGGCTTCAAGGCCCACAAGGACCGTGTCACTCTCATCATGTATGGCAATGCTGCAGGCTTTATGCTTAAGCTAGGCCTTATTTATAAGGCCAAAAATCCATGGGACTTAAAAAATAAAAATAAGGCTCTGCTCCCCGTATATTGGATGCTAACTCTAAGGCCTGGGTAACGAAAGCCCTGACCCTCGAATAGTTCCTCCATTGCTTCATTCCCCAGGTGAAGCTGTATCTGGCTCAGAAGGGCCTCCTTTTTAAGGTCCTTCTCTTGATGGACTGTGCAGGAGGGCATGCAACAGACCTGCAATATGATGGGGTTCAGATAAGAGTTTCTGCCCCCTAACACCACATCTCTAATTCAGCTGATGGATCAAGGTATCATTCGTGCCTTTCAGGCACTCTACACTCGTTCCACGATGGAGGGCCTCATCGCGGCAGTTGACAACGACGATGAAGGGTTCACCTTGAAAAAGTACTGGCCTAACTATGACATTGCATCATGCTTGACTAATATCCAGCAAGCATTAAAGGACATGAAAACTGGGACCATAAATTCTTGCTGGAAGAAATTATGGCCTAACATGGTGCATGACTATGCAGGCTTCACTCCTGACGAAGTTCATCACTCGGCGGTGGAGAAGGCAGTGAGGCTGGCTCGCCTCATCAGGGATGAAGGATTTGTCAACATGATGGAAGAAGACGTCACTGGCCTTATCGATGCCCACTTGGACCCACTGACAGATGAAGACCTCGAGATGACGACGTCTGCAAGTGAAGAAAAAAGCGAAGAAGAGCAAGACGAAAAAATTGAAGAGCGTGGCCTTACCCTGGAGAACCTGCAACAATTGTGCAACATGGCAAGGGCAATGCATTTTCACAGGCAATGCATTTGCATAAGACATCAATGATAATATGGTTTCAGCTGTCGAGTTTAGCAACTGTGTTGGCGGGGTTATGTCTTTGTACAAGGGCACTTTGCAGCAAAAGAAAAAACAACGACAGCAACTACCCATCACCATGTTCTTCTCCAAAGTAAAAACCCCAGCTACACCATCAGCACCTCCAGCAGAAGAGCTTCTGAGTGAACCTCATTATACCTGTGCAGTAACACCATCATCATCATCATTCATCATCACATTCATCGAACTGCACAGGTCTGTCATCGTCATCGTTGTCATTACTGGAGTCAAGTCTCAAGATACTGCTGTCATTGGTGAGTGTAGAACACCATAATACGTATCATATGAGAGAGAGAGAGAGAGAGAGAGATAGAGAGAGAGAGACGAGAGAGAGAGAGAGAGAGAGAGAGAGAGAGAGAGAGAGAGAGAGAGTGAATGTATAATATTAAGGTTTTATAGTTAGTATATAGATTTAAGTAAAATACATGTGAGTGAGGTAATGTATAATATCAAGGTTTTATAATTAAATAGATTTAAGTAACATATATATATATATATATATATATATATATATATATATATATATATATATATATATATATATAAAGTATAAATATACATATTTTAAAGCTTCTGGTACCCACAAACACACATATACAGAGATTCTTGGGGGGCCAATCCTAGTTTTGTGTGGACCTGTTGCTGAATACCCACTGGTTCTGTGCAACGTAAAAACACCATACAAACAAAAACAAAATCCTACTTTGCGGATTTTCACCTATCGCAGGGAGTTCCGGTCCCCATTAACTGCAATAAACGAGGGATCACTGTGTATATAGTAAATATATCTATATATATATATATATATATATATATATATTATATATATATATATATATATATAAAGGTATATGCCACGAAGGAAAGTGAAACACTGGAGTAGCTACAAGATCTTTCGACTCAATGTCCTTTACTTAGCAGGCTGATTGACATACATGAGAAACTGAAAGGACAAGGAAGGGTCGTATAAGCGACAGACAGGGATTATAAGGAGATTAGTACCTAGAATCCAACACAAAATACCAACACAAGCACAAGAAAGATGAGCTTGTAACAGTCTACTCATATCAAATACAAAATAATAATGAAATTTCAATAATTTTGATTTACCTTATTTGTAAATCCCAAGCTACACTAAGACCTATGCTTACAAAGAATCCATGTAAAAAAGCCACAAAAAAGAAGTAACCTTACCTTATTAACCTAAACCTATCCTAACCCAACATAACCTAACTCAAGCCTAACCTCACTCAATCTAACCTATAACCTAACCTAACCAAACCAAACCCAATCCAATCTAACCTAATGATCACTGGACAACATAAATTAATACAGTGAACCCCCATATTTGCAGACTTCCGATTCGTGGACTCACATATTTGTGGATTTCTCTCCCCCCATTATTCAAGGCAAATTCCCCTATTCATTCACTCACGGTATTCTATGAGAAATATCCACAAATTCCTGGGTTCTTTATCAATTTCATCATAAAAAGCACTTTTTGTGATAAAACTATTAAAAAAACCAGGTATATACATTTTTAGTGGGTTTTTCTCGAGTTTCAACTAACAAAATAGGCAGTTTTAATAATTTTTAGAAGGGTTTCAACTATTTGCTGGTTCTAGCTATTCGCGGGGGGGTCTGGCACTAATCTTCCACGAATATGAGGGGAACACCATATGACTTTTTTTTTCTACCCAAATTTTCTACTTATTTTCCTGTGATATTATTACTGGCCAACCTCACGAAATCGGTCAAAATCACAATATTTTCTAATGAATCAAACTTTGTTCCATGTAAATTCATTCCATGTGAAAAAAATTTTTTTTCATAACTTTTACGATATCGTTAAAACGTCAAGCATGGACCAATGAAGCTATGCCTATGCTATGGATTTGCTAGATATTCTATTATGCTGACCTTTCAAGCAAACAGTCATTCCATTTCAGTCAAAATTACTTTTTCATTGTTACATTCATTTATCCATTCTATCTACATATAATTCCTATGCCCAACAATAAAAATTCATGTGCAAAAAAAAAAAAAAAAAAAAAAAATCATGTGTATGCTAGCCTATTGTGCTGTATGTTTGTCATCAACATTCTATGGCAGATGGGAAATCAAAGAGATTTCAAAATTTTGTTTAAAAATTATTTGGTCAAATGGTCTCAAACGTGCCTGATCAATAACTGAACTATTACAATAATTTGTAAACTCAAGAAACAATTATATAAATTCGCAGAGTACTCTGAAAAGAAATACACAAAATGTACCATTGCCAGCATTATGTAATTGAAATTTCCCACCTTCTAGCCATTGTTGCAGTAGTTTGTTTCTTTCATCTACCCCAAATAGCCTCATGCACATCAACATTTCATGCTATTTCAAATATTACCCTGTTCAAGTAGTTTACATGCAAGAATTTGTTACAATACCTTTTATTTGCACTCACATGGCCATGTCTTTTTATTTACCTACAGTGAGATAAAAACATAATTACTGCAAGCACAATTTTTGCATAGACCACTGTATGATGCAAGTTCGTCTTTCATGCGCTTGCATTTTTGTATGTACTACTGGTGTAGTGGCATGTTTAGGATATATGTAAATTATGTAAATCAGGTGGGAGGGTTCTCTGTGTATATACTATATCTATACTATATATATATATTATATATATATATATATATATATATATATATATTAATATATATAATATATTATATATATATATATATATCTATATATATATATATATATATATATATATATATATATATATACATATAAGCATCCAGATATAATCCAGATATACTACTGAAGAATAGTTTTCACCTTTATCACAATACTCATACAATATCAGAAAAATTAATTTTAGCCAATCACAAGCCAACTATGTGTATTGCCCCCATGTACCTATAGCCTATGTTGGTGAATGAACAGATGGAATGGAATGGCCTATAACAGCAACTAAACCTGCATTTCAAAACTGGGGGCTTCCATATTTTACAAAACCATTTGAATGTCTAATGCATACAATCAAACTCAGTATTTATATGTATTGTAATCTGAATTCAGATGGCTTCATAATAGCAGTAAATATAATTGAACAAACTGCATGGCTATGACAGGATGCACAGTAAGCAGCATGGGCAAGTTTATGTTGAGAAAGGAAATGAAGATACAACAGACCCTCCCTGGAGAACACTGTAAGTTGACTGAGGCAAACTTATGGCGTCCAACATAACAGAGTACAGAAAAATACAGCACCATCACTAAAACCCACCAATAGGAAAACCCACTACATAATAGGCCCATTCAGCTAAACATAACCAACAAAACATATATAATGTAATCACTTACACCATGGCAAAAAGAATGTATTTGATATCTTACATACCATTAGCAAAATGCACATGAATGTACACAACTCACTAATACACAAGCATAGAAAAACCTATCTATAATTAACCTTCTTACGCTGACTGGACGTATTTTACGTCGACATTTTTTGTCTTCCGTGTGCCGACTGGACGTATTTTACGTCTACTTACAAAAGTTTTTTTTTAAATTCGCGGAAAAATACTTATAGGCCTACCAGCCAAAAACTCTTGAATCACGCGCCTTGGGGGATGCTGGGAGTTCACGGATCAAGGTGTTGTTTTGTTTACAATCATTACGCAGGCGCGCAAGCGCAAATTTCTTTCTTGCCGCACTGAAAAGTATCTGTGACACATCTCGGAAATTATTTCGTCACTTTGACATAATTTTTGTACCATTGTAAATTAGCTGTTACATGGAGTATTATATATGAAAATGTGCGCATTTTTATGTAGAATACAACAATAAAATACTCATGATTGTAGCTTTTATCAGTTTTGAGATATTTTCATATAAATAACGATAATTGACAAAATTTCAACCTTCGGTCAACATTGACTCTACCAAAATGGTCGAAAAACGCAATTGTAAGCTAAAACGCTTATATTCTAGTAATATTCAATCATTTACCTTAATTTTGCAACTAATTGGAAGTCTCTAGCACAATATTTCGATTTATGGTGAATTTATGAAAAAAATAAAATTTTCTTTACGTCCCCTCAGTAACTCTTCCGAAAAAATCATACGTGCGATTGTGGTAATGTTTGCACCATTTTAAATTAGCCGTTACATAAAGTTTTATATATATGAAAATGTGCGCAATTTCATGTAGAATACAACAATAAATAATTGAAGGTTGTAGCTTTTCTCATTTTTGAAATATTTGCATATAAATCACGATAAATAGAAAAAAAAACCATGTTTGGTCAACTTTGACTCTACCGAAATGGTCGAAAAACGCAATTGTAAGCTAAAACTCTTACAGTCTAGTAATATTCAGTCATTTATCTTCATCTTGAAACAAATTCAAAGTCTCTAGCAAAATATTTAGATTTATGGTAAATTTAAAAAAAATCTTTCCTTCCCTCCGCGCGCGGATTCTCCGCCACAAATCTCCGAAATATGTACGTCCCATTCTCGGAATATTTGCTCCGTTTCATATTAGGCATTTCATAGAGCTTTATATATGAATATGTGTGCAATTTCATGTAGAATAAAACGAAAAATATTTGAAGGTTGTAGCTTTTCTTATTTCCGAAATAATTGCATATAAAAATATATACATAAAAAAATTCTACATTCGGTCAACTTTAACTCGTCAGATATGGTCGAAAACTCCAATTGTAAGCTAATACTCCTAAAGTATAGTAATATTCAATCATTTGTCTTCATTTTGAAAGAAATTGGAAGTCTCTAGGACAATATTTAGATTTATGGTGAATTTTTGAAAAAAATATTTGTTTACGTCCGCGCGTTGCGAATTCATGCATTATTTTGTGATAATATTTTCTCTGTGTTGCTTTTATCGTTTTACAATGTGTTATATACCAAAATGATCGCAATTTAGTGTACATTACAACGAAAAAAAAAGTAACTTGTTACCTTTAACCGTTTTGCGCACAGCGCGATTTGAATACAATTATATATAAAATTTCATTTTTGCGCTATCATATATCGCATAATTTATATATGATAATGATAATTTTTTTCATTTCTGATGATTGCATACTAAACTTCAGGCAATGACAAAAAAAGGAGCCAAAAATGAACTCAATCTTGAAAACTAAGCGCGCTGTGATTTTTTGAAAAAAATATTTTTTCCGCTTTCGCACTCACTCCGAAACCCCTCCAGCACACGGGAGACAATTTTTTATTTACCGCTCCGGCGTAAGAGGGTTAATATACAACAAACCAGAGATAACCCAACACACCAGTCTCTTGGTGCTACCTATCAAGTAATTTGTTTGGAAATTATTGTAACAAAAACAGTGAAACATGATAAAAATACTACAAAAATACTAAACATGGAATACTTAAATTACACAGGAGGAAGGTCGCTAATATATTTAGGCTAGGGGTAGAGGATGCCTGCAGAGATAAAAACCAATTGAAAATTGACGGTTATTAAGTTACACTTTCCCAAAAAGGTATTTAATTATACATTAAACACCTTTGTCAATTGTTTATTAAAAAACTAGAACTGTCAAGCACCCAGTACATTTATCCTCCAACTCCCATTAAATTACATGAATTATCTATGCACACACACACACACACACACACAATGTTCTTTTTTTTTTTGTAGCTGACAGACAGATCTACTATAGGCTGTTATAGCCAACCATCCAATTTTAATAGCATTCCTATGAGTGGGTACATGTATGTGTAAATTGAAATACTTAGCTACTGAAGCCTCCACCTTTCACTCCTCTCCTACCCTCTGATTCTGTTGATAACTCTGGATAGTGACAATCATTTAATGACTAAAGTACAAAAAAAATGCAGACAAAAACTAAATTTTGGGTTAAATATAAGCAAATACGTGTTTTTGTAAAAAAAAAAAAATAATCACAAAAATATGGCAGAAACATTCACGAGTTGATGGATTTCTTTTCATTGGTGCACTACGCACATTTGTTTCTTATATACACTGAAGTACTGTGACTTTGGCTAATACAGCATATTCATTATTGTAGTTTTTTTATTTGAAAAATGCTTTGCTTTGTTTTTAAAATCTTACTGATTTTAATACAATATAATTTTTTCCGAAGTTACACACCAGCAAATCAAAAATTGAACTGATCACAAAGTAATAAATTCATTGTAAATTATCCAGCTATGTTGCATCAAAACTTCTCTTCCCCAACAGTCACTATCAGTCTGTGTGTATATATGTATGTATATATATACATATACTATAAATAATGGGCATTTAGTTTACCCTAATACTTGTGTAATAACTCTCAATAAAAAATCTTTATATCATTTGCATAACCTTTATGGTCTGAATGGTATTTCTACAAACGTATGTATTTTTTAGACAATGATGCTTGCCGCGCTGTTAACTAAAAATTGTGCCGTAAAACCGATTTGACGCTAAGTGATTGTGCCGCTATCTGCAAGCCGCCTCTGTGTGTGTGTGTTTATATATATATATATATATATATATATATATATATATATATATATATATATATATATATATATATATATATATACAGGTGGTCCCCGGGTTACGACGGGGGTTCCGTTCTTGAGATGCGTCGTAAGCCGGAACATCATCAAAAATCCTAAGAAAACCTTACTTTTAATGCATTGGGTGCATTGAAAACTATGTAATCTGCATTCTTATGGCCTTTTTCATCAAAAAAAACCTTCAAATATTGATTATTTTGCATTTTTAGTGTCATATTTCATCTCCCAGATGAGCGTTGTAGGCGTCGTAACCCTGGAACATGCGTCGTAACCCTGGAAATAACGTCTATTGACAAGCGTCGTAACCTCGGAACGTTGTAAGCTGACACCGTCGTAACCCGGGACTGCCTTTATATATATATATATATATATATATATATATATATACTATATATATATATATATATATATATACATATATATATATATATATATATATATATGTATATATATATATATATATATATATATATATATAGATATAATATATATATATATATTCTATATATATTATATATATATATATATGTGACACATTTTACATGTAAAATGGCTAATCTGTTCCAAGCCCTCCAAAAACACCCAGTAAATTATATTTCCAGGCCTAAAACACATGTTCTAGGGTTACGACGGAAGAAATATGACTCCAAAAAGGCAAAATACTGTACATACTTGAGTAATATTCAACTGCATATAATGTTCAACCCCATTTTTACTGCATATATTAGGACTTTAGCATATGTCCCTTAGCAATAAGCCTAGCCTATGTTAGCGGTTGCTACTGTAGCCTAGTCTATGATTCTGACATCTAAACCTAAGAGCTAAAAGCTTAGAATATGCCAATAAAATGTATAAATAATCAGTATGTACTCATTTCAAATAATTATTAATTAATCATTAACTATAATACACAAACAAACAAAAAACAAACCTTCCAATCGATTGTTTACATTCAGCTCTCACCCGTCTTACGAGTATGGAACGAGCGCCAAGCAATCATTTTTCCTAGCACACAGTAAGCCATAAATTGTCATTATTATCTCTCTTCAACTAACCCTTAAACGCCGACTGGACGTATTTTACGTCGAGATAAATTGTCTGTCGGGTGTCGACTGGACGTATTTTACGTCGACATACGAAAGTTTTTTTTTAAATTCGCGGAAAAATACTTATAGGCCTACCAGCCTAAAACTTTTGAATCACGCGCCTTGGGAATGCTGGGAGTTCGCGGATCAAGGCCTTGTTTTGTTTTGAAGCGTGACCCAGGTGCGCATGCGCGATATCCCTTCTTCTCGCTCCAGCCAGCATCAGTAGCGCACCATCCGAGAGCGATCTTTCGTGAAAAGCGTGTTTCTCTGGACTTGTGCGAGACTTTGAGCATTTGTATTGCTACAGGACATTCCTAGATATGTCTCAACGACGTGTGAACCATGAAAGGCGCGTTTTACCCGTCGGAAGGGATCGTGTAAGGCGAGTTTTGGACCTGGATGCTGGCGAGGGGCCAAGCACCCAGCATGACCCCGCGCCTCAAGGCCGTTCTGTGCGGCCACGTGTGGCTGAAAGTGTTTCGGGAACATATCGTATGCCTTTGGTTACCCCTAGGAAGCATGTGGGCGTCCTTAGGGGCATTCGTAGGCATTTGGGAGGCCTCCAACCAAGGGACATAGACGAATATCTTTCGGAGCTTGATCGGGAACATGTCGCAAGTCCTCATTTTGATGGCGGATGGTCATCGAGTGATGAGGACATCAGTCCCGATGAAAGTGAGGATGAATATTTGCCCCCAATGTCCGTTCGAGGCTCACATCCGAAAGTGAGCTCGAATTCAGTGCATACGAGGGGAATCTGAGGAGGAGGGGGAGGGTGGGGATACGGGCTCAAGTTTTATCGCAGAGGACAATACAGAAAGTGAGGGCCTAAGTGAGGGTGATGGGCCAACGGGGGGGGGTAGTGTGTGGCATCGTGCCCGCACGGGCAGCCCGTAGAAGGTTGGCTCGTCGCGCCAGCCAAGGTGAAGGTCGGTCGTCGGAGAGTGACGAGGGGTGGACGGAGGACCCCACCCCTCCTAACATGCACCCCTTCATGGCAACCCCTGGGATGACCGTACCAGTACCCCTGACTGTTTTGGGGTTCATCCAGCTTTTTCTGACGCGGGAATTGCTGGAATACCTGGTACAATAGACGGTGGACTACGCTCGGTACTGCCGGTGTGAGCTGAAGACGACCTTGTCGTATTACTGGCGGGGTTGCAACCTCATTGACATGGCACATTCTTTGGGGCTCCACATTTATTTTGGTATGACACCTGCTGTCGACGTCAGGCAATATTGGAGGAGAAATTATTTTTTATGTATGCCGAATGTGCCTGGCGTTATGTCCCGTGATAATTTCCTGGCGATGGACAGGTACTTCAACGCCTTCAACCCCGGAATAACAGTGATCGCCTCATTTTAGTGCGTACAGTGTTGGATTATATCCGTGAGCGGTGTAGTAATCTCGTGATTCCTGGAAAGAACCTGTCTTTGGATGAAGGGATGATGCCTTACAAAGGACGTCTTAGTATAAAAGTGTATAACCCCAAGAAGCCAAAGAAATATGGTGTGAAATTCTTTCTCATTACCGAGGCCAACACTGGATACGTTGTGGACTTTTCAGTGTATACCGGGGTCTTCTCCACGCTGCGTGACACTGTATTCAACCTTGTGGGACGTTTCCGTAACCAGGGATATCACCTGTTTATGGATAATTATTATAACTCGGTATCCCTGGCCCAGGAACTGTATGAAGCAGGTGTTCACGTCAGTGGTACCCTTCGGTTGGTGCGTGGGGCCCCGAATGTCCTCAAGAGGTTTGCTAGTCATCCGCACAACCACCTGGCAAGAGGAGAGACAGAGTGGCGGCGGAAGGGCGCTGTCTTCGTCATCTTGTTGGGAAGGGGTCCGACTTGTCCCCATGATTACGACGAGTCATGAAACCCATCCAAGAAGAGATCGTACAGCGGAAGAAGACACGTCGACAGGGCCGAGTTGTGTTTGAGGAGTTTCGTACCGAGCGGCCTACTGTCATTGGGCACTACAACAGGCACATGGGAGGAGTTGATCTCTTTGATCAGCTCATCCAGTACTATCCCTTCGCCAGGAGAACCAGAAGGTGGACACAGAAGCTCCTCAAATACATCCTTCAGTTGGCCCTCCAAAATGCCTACATACTGTACTGTGGGTACCGCGGTGACAATCTTCCGAGGTTGACCCACATACAGTTCCTAGAGGTAGCCGGGAATGCCCTCATCAACTTCGATCCCGATGAGTGGCCTTCCATAACTGACCCCCTGCCCCGAGCTGCAGATCTGCCCCTAGAGGAAAGGGCAGATAGGAGGGCCAACTTCGCTCGACCTGCCGCCGCCCCTGCTGACGACGCCCCTGCTGACGACGCCCCTGCTGCCGCCGCCCCTGCTGACGACGCCCCTGCTGCCGCCGCCCCTGCTGACGACGCCCTGCTGACGACGCCCTCTTGCTGCCGGCCCCGCCATCACCGCTTCTCGTCGGGTAGTGGACCCTGCGTGTCGGCTGCAGCCAGGGGAACACATACTGGAGGCCTTAGAAGGGCGAAGGCAGAGAAACGGTGCCGGGTGTGCCATATGAATGGCAGAAGGAGAGACACCCGGTTCTTCTGTCGTCTCTGCAAAGTTGCTCTTTGCAGGATAGGGGAGTGTGACCGAAAGTACCACACTAAGGTCATGTATTGGAGCGCGCCCCCTAAAACCGACAGCGGAGGGCGCACGGGTGGCCGCCGGGTCCATCAGCAGTAACGGCGCGCGTCTCCCTCCTCCACCATGTACCTCGTCATGTCGAGTGGAAAAAAATGCAAGACTCTTCAATGGAGGAGGGAGAAAACAAGAATAGAACGAAGAGTCAGGATTACGAGTGAGTATTCTGCATTTATTTTATATTTAGTTTTATATTTATTACAATTTTTTTATATATCTGAATGTGTGCATGATAAAATAATAATAAGACATTTCATTGTAGCTATGCGGAAAAGAGAAGTGTCACCTGCATTCCTTTTATTTATGTATTGGTACCAGAATCGAAGAATGTAATATTTTTTACGGTATAAAAAAAATTTTATAATATATATATATATAGGTAATAAAAAAAAAATTAATTATATTATATTATATATATTATATATATATATATATTATATATATTCTATTATAAATATTTTTCTTTTTTGGTATATATATATATTATAAATATTTTTTTTTTTGGGTAAGCAAAATTGTAACTTACAGTCTAGTAATATTCAATCATTTACCTTCACTTTAAAACAAATTGCAAGTCTCTAGAACAATATCTCGATTTATGGTGAATATTTGAAAAAAATATTTTTATTCCCTCCGCGCGCCGATTCTCGGCCGAAAATATCCGAAACGCGTAGGTCACATTCTCCTAATATTTGTGCCTTTTCACATTACGCTTATTTTATAGTTTTATATATGGAAATGTGCGCAAAAACATGCACAATATAACAAAAAATATTGGAAGGTTGTAGCATTTATCATTTTTGAAATATTTGCATATAAAGTACGAGAAGTACGAAAAAAACTACGATCGGTCAACTTTGACTCAACCGAAAAGGTCAAAAAACGCTTTTATAACATAAAAATCTTACAGTCTAGTATTATTCAATCATTTATCTTCATTTTAAAACAAATTGCAAGTCTCTAGAACAGTATCTCGATTTATGGTGAATTTTTGAAAAAATATTTTTTTCCCTTCCGCGCGCCGATTCTCGGCCGAAAATCTCGGAAACGCGTAGGTCACTTATTCTCCTAATATTTGAGCCATTTTTATAAAAAAAAATTACGCTTTTTTTTTAAAGGTTTATATATGGAAATGTGCGCAAAACCATGCACAATATAACAAAAAAATTTTGGAAGGTTGTAGCATTTATCATTTTTGAAATATTTGCATATAAAGTACGATAAGTACGAAAAAAACAACTACGATCGGTCAACTTTGACTCAACCGAAAAGGTCAAAAAACGCTATAACATCAAAATCTTACAGTCTAGTAATATTCAATCATTTATCTTAATTTTAAAACAAATTGCAAGTCTCTAGAACAGTATCTCGATTTATGGTGAATTTTTGAAAAAAATATTTTTTTCCCCTCCGCGCGCCGATTCTCGCCGAAAATATCCTAAACGCGTAGGTCACATTTTCCTAATAGTTGAGCCTTTTCATATTACGCTTTTTTTAAAGGTTTATATATGGAAATGTGCGCAAAAACATGCACAATATAACAAAAAATATTGGAAGGTTGTAGCATTTCTCATTTTTGAAATATTTGCATATCAAGTACGATAAGTACGAAAAAAACTACGATCGGTCAACTTTGACTCAACCGAAAA
Organism: Macrobrachium nipponense; assembly: GCF_015104395.2. NCBI lineage: Eukaryota > Metazoa > Arthropoda > Malacostraca > Decapoda > Palaemonidae > Macrobrachium > Macrobrachium nipponense. The sequence continues at coordinate 111,272,359 of NC_087201.1, forward strand.
GGTCAAAAAACGCATATATAACATAAAAATCTTACAGTCTAGTAATATTCAATCATTTATCTTCATTTTAAAAACATATTGCAAGTCTCTAGAACAATATCTCGATTATGGTGAATATTTGAAAAAAAAATATTTTTATTCCGTCCGCGCGCCGATTCTCGCCGAAAATCTCGGAAACGCGTAGGTCACATTCTCCTAATGTGCCTTTTCATATTACGCTTTTTTTAGAGGTTTATATATGGAAATGTGCGCAAAAACGTGCACAATATAACAAAAAATATTGGAAGGTTGTAGCATTTACCATTTTTGAAATATTTGCATATAAAGTACGATAAGTACGAAAAAAACTACGATCGGTCAACTTTGACTCAACCGAAATGGTAAAAAAAACGCATTTATAACATAAAAATCTTACAGTCTAGTAATATTCAATCATTTATTCTTAAATTTAAAACATATTGCAAGTCTCTAGAAAATATTCTCGATTTA
>NC_087201.1:111282847-111342847 GCF_015104395.2 Macrobrachium nipponense
GGAAGAGGTTAGAGTGTAAGCTCGATGGAGCAAGGTAAAAATTGAATTAAGTTTAAAATGATAAAAACAAGCACTATAAAGAAATATTGTTCCTGTTTAAATATTTTTCTGATAACTGGTTTCCCTCACATGTTTTCTTCAAACATTGCAAGAATTTTCTAAATAAGAAATTATCGGACTCCCCTTCCATAAGCACTGTTCCACGAAAGAAACTATATGCCAGTATTCCATACATCCAAGACGACAAATTTAGAAGGAATCTCAAGTCTGCAATTGAAAAACACTATAATATGTTGCAAGTTATATTAATTCCAAAAAATCCCCTTACAATAAGATCACTTTTCAAATCTAGAGACAGACTCTGCCCAATATTGCAATCTTCAGTCGTATATAAATACACTTGCCCCAGATGTGATTTGGGGACTTACGTGGGTTCGACTAAACGATTGCTAAAAGTCAGAGCTGATTCACATAATGGTGTAAGTCATCGTACTGGCTGCAGAGTGTCCAATCCAGAATTTTCAAATATCAGAAATCATGCAAAAATTTGTAAAACCACCATCAATTATACTGATTTCTCTGTCTTGGGCCAAACAAGCCATTTACACGAACTGCTTATATTAGAGTCGTTGTTTATTAAGCAGTTGGTGCCCAAGTTGAACTCACACACCTCCTCTGTACAGTTGTATCTGGGTTGAACCGGCTTTCTTCGCTGCTTTTCCCTTCTCTCCGAATCACTCAGTCTTCAACTTTTTAGTCTAGCAGGTGCTTTTTAAATTGCTTTCATTTTATGTATGTTTTTTGTATATTTGTTGAGACTCTTAAAGTCAAAGTTATGTTTCATGTGTTTTTAATTTGTGTTGTTTCTCTTTTAGCCTTGATGATGTAACTATGTGTTACAAAATGCATCGGCAATAAATGTATTATCACCTGTTGACCGGCTATCTCCTTGTCACCCTGTCCTTTCATATGCTGTGGCCTGCTTGCGCCAACGTTTTCTGTCTTATATACCATATACATATATATATATATATATATATATATATATATATATATATATATATATATATATATACGTATATTATATATATATATATATATATATATATATATACACATCTCAGGTGGTCCTTAACCCTTAAACGCCGACTGGACGTATTTTACGTCGACATTTTTTGTCTCTCGGGTGCCGACTGGACGTATTTTACGTCGACTTACAAAAGTTTTTTTAAAAATTCACGGAAAAAATACTTTAGACCTACCATCCGAAAACTCTTGAATCAACGTGCTTGGGGGATGCCTGGGAGTTCACGGATCAAGGCGTTGTTTTGTTTACAATCGTACCGCAGGCGCGCGGCAAGCGCAAATTTCTTTCTTGCAACACTAAAAAGTATCTGCGACACATCTCGGAAATTATTTCGTCGCTTTGACATAATTTTTGTACCATTTTAAATTAGCCGTTACATGGAGTATTATATATGAAAATGTGTGCATTTTTATATAGAATACAACAACAAAATACTCATGATTGTAGCTTTTATCAGTTTTGAGATATTTTCATATAAATAATGATAAGTGCCAAATTTTCAACCTTCGGTCAACTTTGACTCTACCGAAATGGTAGAAAAACGCAATTGTAAGCTAAAACTCTTATATTTTAGTAATATTCAATCATTTACCTTAATTTTGCAACTAATTGGAAGTCTCTAGCACATTATTTCGATTTATGGTGAATTTATGAAAAAACATTTTCCTTACGTCTGCGCGGTAACTCTTCCGAAAAAAATCATACGTGCGATTGTGGTAATGTTTGCACCATTTTAAAATTAGCCGTTACATAAAGTTTTATATATAGAAATGTGCGCAATTTCATGCACAATACAACTAAAATAAACCCATGGTTGTAGCTTTTATCAATTTTGAAATATTTTCATATAAATAATGATAAGTGACAAATTTTCAACCTTCGGTCAACTTTGACTCTACCGAAATGGTCGAAAAACGCAATTGTAAGCTAAAACGCTTATATTCTAGTAATATTCAATCATTTACCTTCATTTTGCAACAAATTGGAAGTCTCTAGCACAATATTTCGATTTATGGTGAATTTATGAAAAAAATAACATTTTCTTTACGTCCGCGCGGTAACTCTTCCGAAAAAATCATATGTGCGATTGTGGTAATGTTTGCACCATTTTAAATTAGCCGTTACATAAAGTTTTATATATGAAAATGTGCACAATTTCATGTAGAATACAACAATAAATAATTGAAGGTTGTAGCTTTTCTCATTTTTATTTTTGAAATATTTGCATATAAAATACAATAAATAAAAAAAAAAAAAAAAACCACGTTCGGTCAACTTTGACTCTACCGAAATGGTCGAAAAACGCAATTGTAAGCTAAAACTCTTACAGTCTAGTAATATTCAGTCATTTATCTTCATCTTGAAACAAATTCGAAGTCTCTAGCACAATATTTAGATTTATGGTGAATTTAAAAAAAAAACTTTCCTTCCCTCCGCGCGCCGATTCTCCGCCACAAATCTCCGAAATGCGTACGTCCCATTCTCGGAATATTTGCTCCATTTCATATTAGGCATTTCATAGAGTTTTATATATGAAAATGTGCACAATTTCATGTAGAATAAAACGAAAAATATTTGAAGGTTGTAGCTTTTCTAATTTCCGAAATAATTGCATATAAAAAAATATTTAAAAATTCGACATTCGGTCAACTTTAACTCGTCAGGTATGGTCGAAAACTGCAATTGTAAGCTAATACTCTTATAGTATAGTAATATTCAATAATTTTTCTTAATTTTGAAAGAAATTGGAAGTCTCTAGGACCAATATAGATTTATGGTAATTTTTGAAAAAAAATATTTGTTTACGTCCGAATCGCGTTACGAATTCATGCATTATTTTGTGATAATATTTTCTCTGTGTTGCTTTTATCGTTTTACAATGTGTTATATACCAAAATGATCGCTATTTAGTGTACATTACAACGAAAAAAAAAGTAACTTGTTACCTTTAACCGTTTTGCGCACAGTGCGATTTGAATACAATTATATATGAAATTTTGTTTTTGCGCTATCATATATCACATTATTTATATATGATAATGATAATTTTTTTCATTTCTGATGGTTGCATACTAAACTTCAGCCAATGACAAAAAAAGGAGCCAAAAATGAACTCTTAATCTTGAAAACTAAGCGTGCTGTGATTTAAAAAAAAAAAAAAAAAAAAAAAAAAAAAAATTTCCGCTTTCGCCCTCACTCCGAAACACCTCCGACACACGGGAGACAATTTTTATTTTACCGCTTCGGCGTTTAAGGGTTAAAATACATTTATTACAACGTTTCAAAACACAAAGGTTTCATTTTCAAGCTGTAAAGACATAAAACAATAAAATTAATATTAAAAGCGCTAAATTACAAATAAAAGACATAATACATTATAAAAGACAAGATAAAAAAAATAAAAACTAGTTAGCAGAACCAACCATCAAGAGAGAAAGGGAGGACAGAAGTCAGAAGGAACAAACCAGAAATGACCGGCAACAAGCTCACGTTAGGTAAAGAGTTGTCGAGGAAGACTGCGTGTTCAATTGAGGAACAAGCTGTTTAACCCTCTTACGCCGATTGGACGTATTTAAACGTCGAGTCAAAATGTCTCCCGTATGCCGATTGGACGTATCATACGTCGGTGTCAAAAAACAAGTTTTTTTTAAAAATTCGCGGAAAAATACTATAGGCTACCAGCCGAAAACTTTTGTATCACGCGCCTTGGGGAATGCTGGGAGTTCACGGATCAAGGCGTTGTTTTGTTTACAATCGCTACGCAGGCGCGCAAGCGCGAATTTCTTTCTTATCGCACTAAAAAGTATCAGTGACACATCTCGGAAATTATTTCGTCACTTTGACATAATTATTGCACCATTTTAAATTATCCTTTACATGAAGTATTATATATGAAAATGTGCGCAATTTCATGCACAATACAACTAAAAAATACTCATGATGTAGCTTTTATCAATTTTTTGAAATATTTTCATATAAATAACGATAAGTGACAAAAAATTTCAAACCATTTCGTCAAAACTTGACTCTACAGAAATGGTCGAGAAAACGCAAATTGGAAGCTAAAATTCTTATATATATCAGTAATATTCAATCATTTCCTTCATTTTGCAACAAATTGGACGTCTCTAGCACAATATTTCGATTTATGGTGAATTTATGAAAAAACTTTTTCCTACGTTCGTGATAAACTCTTCCGATAAATTTTTTCGTGCGATTGTCCTAATGTTTGCACCCTTTTAAATTTGCCGTTACATAAAGTTTTATATATGGAAATGTGCGCAATTTCATGCACAATACAACAAAAAACAACCCATGGTTGTAGCTTTTATCAGTTTTGAAATATTTTTCATATAAATAACGTTAAGTGCAAAAATTTCAACTTTCGGTCAACTTTGACCTCTACCGAAATGGTCGAAAAACGCAATTGTAAGCTAAAACTCTTATATTCTAGTAATATTCAATCATTTACCTTCATTTTGCAACGACTTGGAAGTCTCTAGCACAATATTTCGATTTATGGTGAATTTATGAAAAAAAAAAAATTACGTTCGCGCGGTAAGAAAACTCTTCCGAAAAAAAATCAGAATTTTTTTGTGCGATTGTCGAAATGTTTGCACCATTTAAAATTAGCTGTTACATAAAGTTTTATATATGAAAATGTGCGCAATTTCATGTAGAATACAACTAAAAATGATTGAAGGTTTGTAGCTTTTTTTCTCGTTTTTTTTTCGAAATATTGCATATAAATCACGATAAATAGAAAAAATACCACGTTCGGTCAAATTTGACTCTACCGAAATAGTTGAAAAAAAACGCAATTGTAAGCTAAAACTCTTACGGCCTAGTAATATTCCCTCATTTTTCTTTCATTTTGGAAAACAAATTTGAAGTCTCTAAAACAATATTGTGATTTATGGTGAATTTTTGAAAAATATATTTACCTTCACTCCGCGCGCCGATTCGCGGCCGCAAGTCTCCGAAATACGTACATGGCATTATCCTAACATTTGCTCCTTTTCATATTAGCCTTTTTATAGAGTTTCATATATCAAAATGTGCGCAAATTCATGAAGAATACAATAAAAAATAATTGAAGGTTGTAGCTTTTTCCATCTTCGAAATATGTGCATATGAAAAAATATATATATTAAAATTTCGACATTCGGTCAAATTTAAACTCGTCTGAAATGGTCGTCGGAAATCTGCAATTCTACTAAACTCTTACAGTATCGTAATATTCAATCATTTGTGCTTAATTTTGAAACAAATTGGAAGTCTCTAGAACAATATTGTGATTTACTTTGTGAATTTTTGGATTTTTTTTGCGTCCGCGCGTTACGAATTCGTACATCATTTTGTGATAATATTTTTCCGGTGTTGCTTTTATTGTTTTACAATGTTATTATATCAAAATGATTGCAATTTAGTGTACAATACAACGCAAATAAAAAGTAACTGGTTAGCTTTGACCGTTTTCTGCACAGCGTGATTTGAATACAATTATGTATGAATTTTTTTTTTTTCGCTACCATATATCGCATTATTTACATATGATAATGATATTATTTTTCATTTCTGATGGTTGCATTCTAAACTTCAGGCAATGACAAAAAAAGGAGCCAAAAATGAACTCTTAATCTTCAAAAGTACGCGCGCTGTAATTTTTTGAAAAAAATTATTTTTCCACTTCCGCGCTCACTCCAAACCGGGCCCGGTATACGGGAGGACGTTTTGATTTTTAGGGCTCCGGCGTAAGAGGGTTAATAAACAAGGACTCCAGTCAGTAGTTTGCCATTCGTTGCCCGTCCCAATATTTCAAAATTTTTGTATTGTATATCCAGCTTGCATCTATTGGCGTGTTGTCTGATATTAGAAAATTCAGGATTAGCAAGTTTGTTACCAGTTCTATAGCTAACGCCCTTATGGCAATCAATTCTGACCCTCAGTAAACCTCTGTGTGGATTCCCCGTAGGTCAAGGTCAGTTTATCCTTGAATTTAAACAAACTACCTAAACTGAGTGGTTTTGTTGGGATGATATTAAATCTAATAGCTGGTATATAATCAAATACGAGTTTTCTTAGTGCATCGTAGAAATTTTTGTCATAGATTAAAGGTACATTTGCATAAAATGGAAGCTTAGGCACAGTAGGGACCTACGTGGGATCCGCACAGAGGTTATGAGGGTCAGAATTGATTGCCATAAGGGCGTTAGCTATAGAACTGGTAACAAACTTGCTAATCCTGAATTTTCTAATATCAGACAACACGCCAATAAATGCAAGCTGAATATACAATACAAAGATTTTGAAATATTGGGACAGGCAACGAACGGCAAACTACTGACAATTCTGGAGTCCTTGTTTATTAAACAGCTTGTTCCTCAATTGAACACGCAGTCTTCCTCGACAACTCTTTACCTAACGTGAGCTGTTGCCGGTCATTTCTGGTTTGTTCCTTTTGACTTCTGTCCTCCCTTTCTCTCTTGATTGTTGGTTCTGCTAACTAGTTTTTATTTTTTTTATCTAGTCTTTTATAATGTATTATGTCTTTTATCTGTAATTTAGTGCTTTTAATATTAATTTTATTGTTTTATGTCTTTACAGCTTGAAAATGAAACCTTTATGTTTTGAAACGTTGTAACAAATGTATTTTAAGGACCACCTGAGATGTACTTCCTCCTACAAGTCTTCTATTTTTCGAGTTACTAGTAGCCGCCATACCTCGGAACGCTAAATACATATATATATATATATATATATATATATATATATATATATATATATATATATACATACATATATATATACACAGTAGTACCTCAAGATACGAAATTAATCCGTCCCGAGGTGCCCTTCGTATCATGAGGTTTTCGTATCTTGGACCACATTTTGCATGTAAAATGGCTAATCCGTTCCAAGCCTTCCAAAAACACCCGAGTAAATTATATTTCCAGGCCTAAAACACATGTTCTAGGGTTACGACGCCGATCCGATGGAAGAAATATGACTCCAAAAAGGCAAAATACTGTACATACTTGAGTAATATTCAACTGCATGTAATGTTTCAACCACATTTTTACGTGTTATATATTAGGACTTTAGCATATGTCCCTTAGCAATAAGCCTAGCCTATGTTAGTGGTTGCTACTGTAGCCTAGTCTATGATTCTGACATCTAAACCTAAGAAGCTAAAGGCTTAGAATATGCCAATAAAATGTATAAATAATCAGTATGTACTCATTTCAAATAATTATTAATTAATCATTAACTATAATACACACACAATAAAAACTTCCAATCGATTGTTTACATTCAGCTCTTACGAGTACCGAACAAACGCCAAGCAATCACTTTTCCTAGGACACAGTAAGCCATAAATTTTCATTAGTATCTCTCTTCAACTAATGAAACTACCAAACAGTATAATAACCATTCATTTCTATTCTTTATTCTATCTTTACCTAATGGAGATACCGAGTTACTGACAGCTATAATGAAACATATACATAATGTAATATTAAAATAGAAGAAGAATTCTTAAAAATACATATTTGTTGGCAGTCTGATTTATGTTATATTTTATGATATCTAATTCACAATTTGTTTATTAAATTTATTGCATGTACTCATTTCAAACAATTATTAAGTAATCATTACCTATAATAACCAAACAAAAATAAAGCTTCCAAACTTCTGTTTACATCCAGCACTTACGAGTATCGAATGATCGCCAAGCAATCACTTTTCCTAGTACACAGTAAGCCATAAATTTTCATTATCTCTCTTCAACTACTGAAACTACCAAACAGTATAATAACCATTCATTTCTATTCTTTATTTTATCTTTACCTAATTTGTTTTTTTTATTAAATGTATTGCATGAATAAGGTTTTCAATTTACAGCATCCTTTTACCAATACAATACTTAGAGCACAAGCGGTTGATGCTGACCAATAGGAGAGCAGGATCTTATGGGGTGACTAGCATCAGGAACCAATGGGAGAGTGGGAGGATGGTGGCGAGTTTACTCAGTTGGCGGCGCGGGAGTTCTAAAATTGTTCTTGGTGGTCTGGGCGAATCTTGGGACTTTACAGCAACAACCTTTCGTAACTTGAGCAATTTTCGTATGTAGAGCTGTAAAATTTTTCGTATTTGCTTTCGTATCTCGAGTTTTTCGTAAGTTGAGCCTTTCGTATGTCGAGGTACCCACTGTATATATATACATATACATATACATATATATATATATATATATATATATATATATATATATATTATATATATATATCATATATATACATATCATATACATACTACATACCTACTATATAATATTATAATTATATATTAAGTAATATATATATTATATATAATATTACATATAGTTATATATGTATATATATCTATATATATATATAATATATATATATGACATATATATATATATATATGTATATAGATATATTATATAATAATATATATATATTATATATATATATATGTATATATATATGTATATATAGCTATATATATATATATAGATATAGATATATATATATATATATTATATATATATATATATATGTATATATATTATATATATATATATATATATATATATATGTATATATATATATATATATATATATATATATATATATATATATATATATATATATAGATACAAGATATATGAGATATAATATATATATATATTATAATATATTATAGTATATATATAATATATATATTATATTGTATATATCTATATATAGTATAATATATAATATATATATATATTATATGCATATAGATTACTATGTATATATATATATATTATAATATATATCTATAATATATAATTTATTATATAATATATATTAGGGATATATATAATTATATATATTATATAAAAAAAATAAAAAAATAATATGAATAGATTATATATAATATAGATGTATAAATAGGTATTACTATCATTAAGATATATATAGATACAAATATATATATATGTATATATATATATCATACTATATATATATATATATATATATAATATATATATAAATTATATACATATCTAAGTATATATATATATATATATATAATATATATATATAATATACACATATATATATCTATATATATATATATCTATAATATATATATATATATACACAGATACAAATATATATATCTATAATACTATAATATTAAATTATAAATATATCCATATGTATGTATGTATACAGTGGGCCCCCATATTAGCGTTCTCTGGATTCGCGGACTCACACATTCGCAGATTTCTCTCGGGAACTTTTCCCCGCATTATTCGCGGAAAATTCGCGCATTCGCTGTATTTTTCTATGAGAAATATCCACAAATTCCTGGTTCTTTTAATGAATTTCATCATAAAATACGCTTCTTGTGATAAAACTATTAAAAAAACCAATTATGAGAATTTATAGGGGTTCCAAACATTCGTGGGTTCTAACTATTCACGGGGGGTTCAGGTACGCATCCCCCGCGAATACGGGGGACCATACGAAAGTCCCAGCTTACAAAATATTCAAGTTACGAAAGCAAATAGGAAGATTTTTTTGCCTCTACATACGAAAATAATTCAGGTTACGAAAGGTGGTTGTTGTTAAGTCCCGAGATTAGCCCGGACCACTGAGAACAATTCTAAAACTCGCGCACCGCCAACTGAGTATACTCGCCACCATCCTCCCCACTCTCCCATTGGTTCCTGATGCTAGTCACCACCATAAGATCCTGATCTCCTATTGGTCAGCATCTCTCCCATCATGCTCTACGTAAAGGTGTTCTTCTTCGGCCACTGCTTCACACCAGCGTTATCGTATGCATGTGGAATTAGTTCATTCACATATACGATTTCGTTTGTTAACGTAAATTCGTGTTAGTGATTTCGTTGTACTACTTTATCGTGTTGTGTGAGAACTTAATTAGTATGCTACATAACTTAATTACGCACAGTTTAGTCATGGGTCCCAAGAAAGTTGCTGAAGTTCAAGGAAAGATGAGGATGCTTTCTATGGAGACAAAAATGGAGATTATCAAGAAGTATGAAGCTGGCATGCAGTCGAGTGTGATCGCTAAGGAATACGGCCGAAATCCGTCGACGATAGGCACCATCCTTAATCAGAAGGAAGCCATCAAAGCAGCTACACCTTCCAAGGACATGACTATTTTGTCCAACAAGAGGAGCCACGTGTATGATAAGATGGAGAGGCTGCTCCTTCTATGGATTGAGGACAAAGAAATCGCTGGCAATACAATAACCATGACGGCAATCTGCAAGAAGGCCAGCACTATTTTCGGCGATTTGATTGCCCAGGCCAAAGACGACTGAGGAGAAGGGACATCGACGGCAACCCCAGACTCCAAGGCTTCTCAGGGGTGGTTTGATAAATTCCGTAAACGGACTGGCATCCATTCGGTGATGAAGAAAATGTAAAAATAAAGAAAAAAAAATTTAATTTTAAGTTTTTTTGTAAAGTTAAGTGTTAACGTTTTGTGCCATTTCTTATTGTGTTTCGTAAAGTTTAGTGTTAATGTTTCCTGACATTTTTTAATGTGTTTCGTAAAGTTAAGTGTTCAAGTTTTCTGCCATTTGTCCTCCTCCTCCTCTGTCGCCACTTTTGGAGATCGCCTTACTCGAAAGGTAAGGTTCCACATTTTACTACATACGTACGTATGTACGTACAGTATTTCTTGTATACCATGTACACTAATACACTTTATTTACAGGTATGTAGTATGTACATATTAGTAGTATATGTAGTTTAAGTTAGGCATTGAATGGTCCAAATTATTGCATTTCATTGTTTATTGGTCAATTTAGCTTTATTATAAATTAGCTTTATTATAAAATTTACTGGGGTGTTTTTGTAGGCCTTGGAACGAATTAAGCAATTTACATGTAAAATGCGGCTCAAGATACGAAAAACTCAGGTTGCAAAGGCTGCATTGGAATGGATTAATTTCGTATCCTGAGGTACCACTGTGTGTGTGTGTGTGTGTGTGTGTGTGTGTGTGTGTGTGTGTGTGTGTGTGTGTGTGTATGTATATATATATATATATATATATATATATATATATATATATATATATATATATATACATATACACACAAACACATATATATACATATACATCTATGTATGTATGTATATATTGTATGTATATATATATAATATACATACATACATATATATATATATATATATATATTATATATATATATATATATATATATATATATACACACACACTGGAACCTTGACATACGATTGCCCTAATATACGAATGTTTTGAGATACAACAGAAAATTTGCGAAAATATATGCTTTGATATACAACGAAATATTTGAGATACAACTTTGCGATGAGTGATAGTTGTATAGGCGACCGATAGTTGGCGTTCGGTCTATTTGTTTGTTGGTGCTGCATTGTTAACACATCATTGTGTAGTTCGTTGTATTTGTGCCTATTTTTTGTGTTATTTTGTCTATTTTATTATTAACCATGGGCCCCAAAGCTAAAGACAAAGCAGGTGATAAGAAAAAACCCAAGAAAATGATCTCGATGGAAGCAAAACATGAAATTATAGCAAAGCATGAACGTGGCACTCGTATTGTCGACTTGGCAAACGAGTATGGTCGAAATCCTTCTACAATATCTACGATCATCCAGCAGAAGGAAGCTATAAAGAAGCCGCAACCTTCCAAAGGCATCACCATTATTTCTAAACTACGAAGTGATATACATGATGAGATGGAACAACTACTTTTACTATGGATTAAGGAGAAGTAATTGGCTGGTGACTCTGTTTCGGAAGCTGCGAGAAGGCTAGCAGCATCTTCAAAGACCTTAAGCGAGATGCAGCCGAGACGGAGGGAGAATCATCTCAAGGTGGTGAGGAGTTCAAAGCCAGTCGTGGATGGTTTGACAATTTTAAGAAACGAACTGGCGTTCATTCTATCGTTCGTCATGGAGAAGCATCAAGTGCAGATGTTAAGGCGGCTGAAAATTTCATTAAGGTGTTTGAAAAACTCATTCAAGAAGAAGGATACTTACCGCAACAAGTGTTTAATTGCGATGAAACAGACTTAGTTCTGGAAAAATATGCCTAGACGTGCGTATATCACAGCAGAAGAAAAGTCTACCTGGCCACAAGCCTATGAAAGATAGGCTCACGCTTGCCCTTTGCGCTAACGCTAGTGGTGACTTCAAAGTGAAACCGTTGTTAGTATATCACTCGGAAAACCCAAGGGCCTTCAAAGCTCATAAAGTGGTGAAAGAAAAATTACAAGTTCTATGGCGTGCAAATAGTAAAACATGGGTGACCCGTCAGTTTTTTTATTGAGTGGATGAACTTAGCTTTTGGCCCTGCAGTGAAGAAATACTTAACCGTTATGGTCTGCCACTTAAGTGTGTCCTTCTGCTGGATAATGCTCCAGGTCACCTTCCTGGCCTTGAGGATGACCTTTTGAATAAATTTAAATTTATTAAAGTTGTCTATCTCCCAGCCAATACAACGTCTATCCTCCAACCCATGGAGCAGCAGGTGGTCTCCAATTTTAAGAAACTTTTCACGAAGCATCTTTTCAAGCGTTGCTTCGAAGTCACCAATAATACTAACCTAACATTGAGGGAATTTTGGAAAGATCATTACAACATTGTGATCTGTCTTAGGCTTATAGACAATGCCTAGCAAGGTGTTACTAAAAGGACATTGAATTCAGCTTGGAGAAAACTATGGCCTGATGTGGTTTTAGAGCGAGACTTTGAGGGATTCGAACCTGTTGAGGAGGAGATCGTATCCATCGGTCGATCCATGGGCCTGGAGGTAGACGTGGCAGATGTTAAGGATCTCGTCGACGAGCATGCTGAAGAACTCATGACGGAGGAGCTGAAGGAGTTACAGACGATTTCCCACTCGGAGGTAATGATGGAACTCAGCAGTGAGGAGGATGTCGAACCGGTGGAGGAACTAACTTCACGTGAAATTCATGATATCCTTGGCAAGTGGCAGGAAGTGTCTGATTTTGTTGAAAAAAGACACCCAGAGAAATTGTCTACAGGGAGAGCGAGCGCCTTATTTAATGATACGTGTCTCACATTCTTTCGTAACATTTTAAAAAGGAGGCAGAAACAGACCTCTCTTGATCGTTACTTTATGAAGGTCTCATGCAGTGAAAGCCAAGAAGAAAGTGAGGCCAAAAGGCCCAGACCTGAAAGTGATGAAAGTCAGGAAGGGGAGGCCAAAAAGGCCAGACGTGAAGGTGATGATGAGTAAGTGTTTACGTAATTAAAAAAAAAATAAATAAAAATAAAAAATAAATAAAAATTAGTTTAGCAATGTTATTTCATTTGTGTTTATTACGTAGTTGTTAGTGTACATACCTAAATAAAAAGAGAACAAAGAGAACAAATCGTTCCCTGCCACCCCTCCCTACCTCCTCCTCCTGCTGGAGTAAAATTCCTTTCTTTTTTTATTGATTTTATTAACATTTACTATCATTTATCACATTACTATGTTATTTTATCATTTTGTGTGTTATTACTCGTTTATTTGTGTATAAATTGTGTATATCATATGTAATTTAGCTGTGTTTTGGTGTGGTTTCATAGCGCTAGAATGGATTAATACATATTAATTACTATTTTAAATGGGAAAAAATGCTTTGAGATACAACTGTTTTGATATACGACTATGGTAACGAAACAAATTAAATTCGTATGTCAAGGTTCCATTGTATATAAAGATTTTGGAAGAAACAGAGAATGAGAGTTGCTCTTATTAAAAGGATTTGTATGAGAGAGAGAGAGAGAGAGAGAGAGAGAGAGAGAGAGAGAGAGAGAGAGAGAGAGAGAGAGAGAGAGAGAGAGAAGCGTGTCTGACTGTCATCTGTGTGGGTAGTGATTCAAGTACCTTCACACTACCAATGGAGTTAGCTGTGCACAGGATAATGTTAAGTTTAAGATGTTATAAATTATTCAATGTATGGAACTATGAAAAGAGGCATTGTTTATTGGTAATGAATGATGACATGAGTGCTCAGGACACATGTCATAGCATTTAAGGAGTTCTCTCCTGTAACTGGCAATTTCAAATAACCAGCAACCTTCTGATCTCAAGGGTACTGGTTATGAGAGATTTTACTGTAGTGCAGTATTTCCAAATACTGAAAATCAATTTTGATGGATAGCATGACTATTGATGCTTGAAGTCAAGCCAAAATTGCTGAATAATGAAGCTGGGGAGATTCATGTTAAACTGAGCTGACAGTGGTGCAGAACAAACTGTGACAGTGCTAAAGACATAAACTATAAGCAGATTTCCAGTACAGAGACTAAATCATTGCATTTTGCCATAATCTGGGGATTGTAGTAAACTGAGTGATGTCTTGTGCCCATGCAGCACAGTGCAAATATGAATGGTTGCTCTTTTTCTTTCTCAGACAAAAGACTGTGCATTTGGAGACATTTGAAACCATTAATGAAGGCCCAGTATGACTGACAGGTTTGTGGTGAAATAATCCAAGAATTTTCTCTTAATTAATGCAAAAATTACTTGAACCCTCTAGGAACTAAGACAGAAAATGAATATCAGACACTCCTTACGGCTGTCTTGTCAGTACATTTCAAACTTAATCATTTCAATATTATACTTACTCTCTAATTTTTTCTCCTTATTAGCATCTCTCCAAGACTCATATTGATAAGGTATCAGAGCTCCATTGCAGTCTAAGAAAGACATGGCCAAAACCGATCCTTTCAACCGAAATATAGTACCTGCAACAGAAGTTAAAATAAGCCTAAATCATTTAACATATTTGTACAAGACATAAAAAAGATATGAAAACACGTATGAATACTGAAGTCAGAAATCTTATGCAGGCTGAAACTGCCTGCATAAAACTTTTTCAAGTCTACATTCATTATAGGACTAAGTCTGTTATCATCAGGTGGTGACAAGGAACCAATACCAAACTTCATACTTCAAACCAGTTAGATGTGTGGTACTAACTAGAGGGAAAGCAAGGAAAACCCTTGGCATTACGCAATGACTGTTAAGTAAATGGCACATTTGTTTTCAATCTCAAACATTTGTAGCATGGATGACCCTGAAAATGCTTGACTACCGAGTCCAGGTTGTATGTATAATGAGACAGCTAGCTTTGTGAATCTGATCCATGAGCAGTTAAACATCCAAACAAAATGCTTTCTTATCCAAGGAGAAGACACTTAATCCAGTGGTTGAGACCTAAAAACAACCTGTCTAGTAGGAACATGGTTTATGAGGGGCTAGCAATCTGTCTGAATGAAAAAGAGGATAAAGATAAGGGGAATGGTACCAAACTACCACATCAAGTACGTATTATCAATGGATGAGAGAGGTGTCTCCAGGAGTTACAGCAGCCATCCAACAACTCTCAACATGGGATGGTCTCAATAGCTCTTGTGGGTATTTGAAATAATGTAAGGTGAATGGCATTCAAAACTCAGTTTAAAAAGAGAGGCACAGTTGAAATCTTTGCAAGCCTAAGTTAACTTCAGTAGTTCTGAATTATTCTTTGTAGACTACTAATTAGTTGTGTGCAATCGGCATCCCACGAAAGATAATAACTATGACAAATCCAAAGCCATCATACACTTAGCTCTCAACTCAGGCAAGTAACAGGGTTTAATACAAACATGATGTCAGTTCATATAGTAATGATTTATAGGAAGCAAAGAATGAATCTACTGTTTACTTTTTAAGATTGTTAGGTTCAAAAGACAAGTCGTTAGTCGAAGCATAAAAAATTTTGGGGTACCCAAAAATTGTGTAAGAATGCTTACTGCAGATAACCAAACTATATTTCATTTATCCTTTTTCAGAGTGGCTGCTTGGCTGGATTTTCTTTAAGTTGGCTGCAGGTAGCCAAAAGGCTGCATTTAGAATAAAATGAACTTCAAGATGCATACTTCACCAGAACAGTGTATTACAAAACAATATTACGACAAATATTTTTTAAGAAATAGAAAACTACAATTTATGTTCTTAATGATTCAAGATGAGAAGCACTCACTGGAAAAGGTGAAAGGAAAGATTGTAGACACCGAACTTTCGTCTTTATTTCAAGACTTGATCACAGTAACAGAAAGGAGAAAAAGGGATTTTGACGTAAGGAAAAATCTATTTCTGGGCGATTGGTTCGTGTCGCCCAGCGAAATATCCTTTAATCCATTATTTCTAAGGTAAATGCACTAACACATACCAGAGAATAAATAAAATAAAGAAAAGGTCAGTACTACTGACTCGCTCACCCTCCAAGAGGGTGTCGGTATGAACACTAGGGCGAGTGAGACCACTACCACGAACCACTTACCAATAGAAATCCCCTACTACAAAACCCCCACAAGAGGGGAGCCGACCCACAGAGTGGGCAGCAACTACTACTACTCCATCCCATGCTGCCGACTGCTGTGCCTCTGGTGGCCATCCTGAAGTTAGCAGACAATCTTGAGCGCAGGGATGGGTAGGGTGGGATTTCGCTGGGCGACACGAACCAATCGCCCAGAAATAGATTTTTCCTTACGTCAAAATCCCTTTTCTGGGCTCAGTTCGTGTCGCTGCGCGAAATCGTACCAGAGAATTAGCACAAGATTGTAAAGAAAATAAATAAATAAGGTCTCAATAAAACTTAAAATAAAATAAAGAAATATAATTGCCAAGAAATATACATATACACAATTATACAAGTTAGAAAATATTCCTTAAAATTAACTTAAAGTTAACATATATGTACAGGGCTTACATGGAATATATTGTTGATCTTAACATTTGTGTATAGTAATATGTACAAAGTAAATAAAGCAATTATAATAATAAACTGAATTTGAACAAACTTAGAAAATAATATAATAAACAAATGTATATGACTTAGTATACAAAACCCGTAACCATTGCAAATGTAGATGTGTCACCCTAGCATAAAATAAGGGGGGGACTACATCATAGAGATCAGAATATACAAACAATTGTGGGTGACCCTAGCAAAAAAATAAGGGACACCCACTGTAGCATCACAAGAGCAGCTAAGACTCAAGGTAGACGTAGATGAACATGGTAGGCATAGACAAACTGTTGAATGAGATAGGTAGAAAGGAGAACTGGATCTTCACTTAAGATTAAGCAGAGTCGGGGGAAACTATGTTACCCGCCGCAACTGCTGAAAATTTCAGAGCTTCCAAGGACTTTAAGTAATGACGCTTAAATACTGTCGGCGATTTCCATCCAGTATACTTTTTTTAAATCATCAAAATTCATGTGTTGGAAATAGTTAATTGAGGTGGCAACTGCCCTGACATCATGAGCTTTAGGGAAGGAATCAGGGTTGGCTTGCTTAATAAAGTACAGGATCTGTTGCCTAATACCTTTAATAGATAAAGTACCACCTTTTTCTCTCTTAAAGAGAGGACCCGACGAGGATGAGGATGTCCTGGACAGAAGGCTCGTAAGGTCGACACTGGACAAAGAGAAACATCTTGTGGAAGGGGTATAACCTTCCACGGTTCCCACCTCATCAAAGGATCCTCATTCTTTGCTAAAAAACTACGTTCCGGAGAAAGTAGAACTTCCCCTGTGGGAAGAAATTCTATATGATTCGGATCTCTGGATAACGCCGACAGTTCTGAAATTCTAGCTCCTGAAGCCAAGCTTAATAAAAATAGAGTTTTTCTTAAGAGCATTATAAATGAACATGTCGTATTGTCTGTTTCTGAAGCCAGCTTTAGAACATCATTCAAGAACCACGATACTGACGTAGGCCTCACTGAAGGTCTAAGTCTAGCACAAGCCTTGGGAATAGACGAGAAGTAAGAGTCTGTCAAGTATATGTTGAACCCGAGTTGAAAAATCTTCTTCAAGGCTGACTTGTTTGTCGTAATAGTGCTAGCTGCTAAGCCTTTTTCAAATAAAGATCTGAAAAAGGATATAGCTGAATTGATTGTCATGATTCTAAATATCTGATTCTCTCAGGAAGGTTGCTAACTTTTGACTGCAGCATCATACTGTCTCAAAGTTGAATCTCTTTTATCAGATTCCAAGAAAAGAATATTTCGTGGATCAATATCTGCATCTTTTTTAGCCGCAAACTTCATGAAGTCCATAAAGTTAGGGTTTTGAGAATTCCTGAGGAAGTGAACACAGTCTTCGTTTGTACTGACTGGGAGAGCCTGGGATTGGGAATTCGAAGAGGACGAAGACCCAGTTCCAGAATCAGAGGGTACCAATTGCTCTTCGGCCAGTCTGGGGCTACTAGAGCTACTTGACCCTTGAACGTCCTGAGTTTGTTCAGTACCTTCAGGAGAAGATTCACTGGAGGAAAGACATAAATCTTCTCCCAGTTGTTCCAATCTATGGACAGGGCGTCCGTGGCATAGGCCAGAGGGTCCAGGTTGGGGGCCACATAACATGGGAGTTTGTGGTTCGCTTGAGATGCGAATAGATCTACTTGTAGACCTGGAACCCTCCGGAGAATCCATTGGAACGAACTGTTGTCCAGTGACCATTCCGACTCCAGAGGAACTGAGCGGGATAGAGCATCTGCTATGACGTTTCTCACTCCAGCTATATGGGTGGAGGAGAGGTGCCAACTGAACTTGTCCGCCAGGGAGAAGATGGCTACCATGACATGATTCAGATGTCGTGACTTGGAGCCTCCCCTGTTTACGCAATGGACTACCACTGCGCTGTCCAGAACTAGCTTTATGTGGGAGTTCTTTGGCGGACGTAACCTTTTCAGAGTCAAGAACACTGCCATCGCTTCTAGTACGTTTATGTGAAGCCGGCGGAACTGGGGTGACCAGGTTCCTTGAACCTTCTTGAACTGAGAATATCCTCCCCAGCCGCTTAATGAAGCGTCTGTGTGGATGGTAATCCCCGGAGGAGGAAACTGAAGGGTACTGATATTGACAGGTTCTTCACTTTTGCCCAAGGGCGTAGACGATTCCGTAGAATCTGTGGACTGATGACAACTTGTCCCTGGATTTGACATTTGCTCGTGAGCGCCAGATTCTGGTTAGGTCTTTCAGTTTGGCTTTCATCAAGATGTTTGTCACTGAGGCAAATTGGAGGGAACCCAGGATTCTTTCCTGGCTTCTCCTTGAAGCAAATTTGTGTTTTAGAAATTGCATTTACTGACTTCGCTATTTCCTTTCTCTTGGCTGATGGAATCGACAGAGTATGGGAGGATAGATTCCATTGAATGCCCAGCCACTGAAAGTTGGACTCCGGAGCGAGTCTTGATTTTGTCCTGTTTATCTTGAACCCTAGATACTCTAGGAACTGGATGGACTTTCAGTGTGGCTTTGTGACATTCCTCGACTGTTGGAGCCCAAATCAACCAATCGTCGAGATACGCTACTACCATTATCCCCTGAGACCTCAGTTGTTGGACGACTACTTCCGCCAACTTCGTGAACACCCTGGGTGCCACATTCAGACCGAAGGGAACTACCTTGAAGGAGAATGCCTGATCTCCTATCTTGAAGCCCAGATAAGGGCGAAGTGTCTTGCAAATAGGGATATGATAGTATGCGTCTGTAAGATCGATAGAGGTGGTGACGGCCCCACGGGGAAGTAAGGTCCGCACCTGCGAGATGGTGAGCATTTTGAACTTGTCGCAGCGAATGGCCAAGTTTAAACGGGGATAAGTCTAAGATTACCCTTCTTTTTGTGAGCCTTTCTTTGGAACGCTGAATAAGCGCCCTTGAAATTTTAATCTGTTGATCTCGCTATTGCTCCTTTCTGAAGGAGGTCCTCCGCATACTCCGTCAATTCTTTTGATGGAAGTTGAAGGAAAGGTCTGGGTGGAGGCGGATTCGCAATCCAACTCCAACCCAGGCCTTTCGACACAATACTTTGTGGCCCACTTGCTGAAATCCCCACCGGTGCCGGAAGAGAAACAGCCTCCCGCCCTCCTACCTTCAAGTTCTCATTGCTGCTGGGTTGAGTAACCTCCGCGCCTCCCCGGAAGTGTTTTCCCCTGTTAAGAGACCTTCCTGATCCTTTCTGACGAAAGGATCCCTTACCTTCGCTGCCTCCCCTACCCGAGCGTCGTATTGTTTGAAAGGCCTGGCCTTCGAACACTTGGTTGAAGGCTGGGAGACAGCGTAGGAGGTGGAAGGTTGAGGCTGGGGGGAAATCACGTAGATGGGCTGTGATTGAGCCTTGGAGGTAGAGGGTTGGGCTGGACTGTACCAACGGAACAGTCGAAACAGCCTGGGCGAAGCGTTGTTGCTTTTTCTGGTAAGGCTGAAAACGTCTCGGTTTCCTCTGAGCCTTACCCCTTGCTGATTGGTCTTGGCGTCTCTTTACGGTGAGACCCCAACGATCCTTAAGGCTTTGGTTAAGCATTGTCGCTTCCGCCTGGACCTCCTTTACCATTGCATCAGGGAAGAGGTCTGCCCCCCAGATGTTGGATTGAAATGAAAGCAACTTATTCGGCTCATGACGAATAGTTGCTTCCTGGAGGACATGTTTCCGACAGTTAGTTCTGGCTGTAGCGAACTCAAACATGTCAGACTGAACTGTTTGCGTCAGTGACTTGGTGAGAAGCTTAAAGAGTGGCTCAGAGCCGTAAGAAATGGTTGCCACTTCCGTCATTGCCATGGTAATTAATGGACCCTGGCTAGCCTAGTCTTGGCCTCAAATTCAGCCTGAATGAGGCTGTCCGGAAGTCTAGGCAGCTTCTCACCAAACTGATCCATAGCACAGTCTGGCTTGAGTTTGCCCACCGAAAAGGTGTTGGGTAAATCTTCCACAATTCTCCGAGTGAGGGGAGCAAAGGAGATGTGGGGTCTGCTTCCCTTAGCTGTGGCAACGACTCCCCCTTCTGGGCCGCCGGGATAGTGACCGTAGCTATTTTGGTAAGGAAGGGAAGCGGAGTTCCCTCCTCCATCGTGAAAATGGTGAAGGGACTCTTGAAAGGTTGAGAATTTTTCGTGTTAGAACAATCCATGTCCTCTAAACACCTGAGCCATTCTCTTTGAGCCTGGTCACGTGAGTAGAGGACTGTCTCCTTAGGGACTTTGTCATCTAGTCATGGCTGCGTCAGTGAGTCTGGCGTAGCCAATGAAGCGTGGTTGTAGACCCTCCGGGTAGAACTCGAAGTCCTCAATCCTTCGAGTACCACACTCCAGAATTGAAATAAGACCGTCCTGGAAAGGGGCGTATGACGCCGCCACCCTCCAGGGGTTATTCATAGAGAACGGAGGCAGAGAGTCATGAGGTGGGAGCTGAGCTATTCCGGTGCCGAAAGGTGGGGGAGTAGCTAGAGGAGCCTGGCTAAGTCCGGCGATGATGTTGTCCTGGGACGTGATCCTGTCGGACAACCGGGAGAACATTCTGCTCAATACTGTTCCTCAGAGAGCCGACCAAGTCTCCCATGTGTTGCAACAGTCCAGCATTGGGATCCAAAGCCGGAGCTGCTGCGGAGGTGGTTGGGTAACTCGGAACAAGTACCAAGGGGAGAGGAGAAACGGCTGACTCAGCCGGAGTATGTGGCCTCTCCTTGGAAGACCTGCTCTTTGAGGATTTGGAGCTAGAACCAGAAGCTCTAGACCTCTCCGCTCCGGGGTTTGTAGCCGGAGACTTACGAGATGTTGACGCCGACGAAGTCTTTTTGGACGACGACGACATCTTTTTGAGGGTTTTTACAACCGTCTGTCCCTTGACCTTAGGTCTTACTGAAGCGTCAGGAGAAGTATAAAGGAGCTCAGCTCCTGTAAAGCCTTGGAAGGAAGCTGGAGAGTTAGCAGGAGTAGAAGACCCAGTGGCGCCCAAGGGAAGCCCTTGGGCGTCCAACGAACCTACCTCGACCAACAGGTCGTCAACACCTTCCATGGGCTCTATATTTATATCAAGTGTCGCGACGTCCGACGAGATATCTTGGCCTGGTTCCTTTAACGAAGCGGCGAGCTGTTGTTGAATCGCCGCCATAGTCGGGGCTGCCTCTGCCGGGTCGACGTAACCCGTCGACTTGCCGCCGGGGAAGATTAGGACAGCCAACCTCTTCTCCAGAATGTAGGGCTGTCCCTTGGCGGCGTTCTTACCGAAACCGCCGACCCAAGCCCTCAGGGTTGCCAGGGCGGTATCTCTAACGGCGGGAGCCTGGAAGAGAGGGCATTCATTAGTTTTAAGTTTAAACTTAAGATTAAAACTTAAGTAATAGGCTTAGTCTAAAGACATAGGGGATGTAACATCCCATATAAAAAGAGCTTAAGCTTAAAATAAGATTAAAATTAAACTTAAGAACTAAAACATTCCTTGGGATTACCGAACGGAGTTGGGAATACTTACCCCGTCCAAGAGCTGACTCACAAGATCGTAACAAATGGTGCAGGTTTCGTGGAACCAGACCTGCAGATTCCCGTGCGGAGTCGCGCACGGAGCATGGGACCTGCAGACTTCATGTCCACAGGGGTCCTGGAGCATGGCATTGCATCCTGGATGCTCACAGTTGGTGGTCTGTAAGTGAAAAGATACATGAGTACCATAAAAGACATCACTTACAGGCTAATAGGCTAAAAGAACTCCGCTGCATGCTGGAGCGCGAAAAAATTTTGGGCATAACCCCTCCCTTACCCCGCCTGAATAGGCTAGAACCCGAGAGGTCCGGTGTGATAACGTGGGTAACGGAGGGATTCGGCTTAGGCTAGCTTAAATTAAACTTATGATAGTTTAAATTAAACATTAAACACTTAAAGCCTAAAGCACTGTACGTACCGGAATAATTCCGGTGCGCGGCGGTGTTCGTGTCGCGATATCAGCGAGACGGGGTGGTTAGAAAAGACCAACTGTACGCCTGAAGTCCGCCCGCAAGGGTGAACTAGCAACCTTCCACGTGAATGCCGGAGCTCTGGTAAAATAAAAAGCACCAGTAAACCGGGAAGGAGCGAGAGGGCGAAACAGACTCGAGCCAACAACGGAGCGACGGAGTAACGACGGAGGGGGAAGGCCAGTCCCCCCCTTAGTCATCCGAGCGCACCATGAAGCAAGAGAACGGTCAAGTCCAGTCCTGGGTCTGTCCAGCCCCCCTTACTCCCTCCGCCTAGGGAGAGAGGGAGGCAGGCACGGGTATGTGGAGCGAGCGAGGACAGACCTACCCCCCCCCCCCCCCCCCCCCCCCCGCCCTATGGAAGAGCGGGAGGAGGGTAGGGTGACTGGACGGGCGCCTGGCTGCTTCGCGATCACATGGTGACCACGGAGCGGTAACATGAGAAATACAACGAAAAACATAGCCTAGGTTAAAGACAACCAACTAATCAGTGAGATGCTATAGAGAAGCAACCGAACTGATGAGAGGAAGCAATAAACTGGTGGGGACCAATGAAATACGGAACCTAGGCTACGTAATATGCCAGACGCCGTAGGCTAACCTAAAATATATAAAATAACTAAAATTACATTAAAATAAAGTAAGAAAGTAAATCAGTAGGAGAAAAAATCCAGGAGTGTACGACTAACCCGAAAGAAAGTCTACCACTCAAAGCTAGCCGGGGCCGATACTAAGAGCTGTGGCTAGGGTCTGGATGGAAGATGCCTACGCAAGGTAAAGAAGACATGCATGCATGACATAAACCAAGTAGGCTGGACCCCTAACATAATATAGATAACTAGCAATAGAGCGTAAAGTAATAAGGGAAGGTTCTAGGTATGGAAGACCAAGAACGAACCCGCCACGAGGCAGAACAATGCCGCCATGCTTCCGACCAAGAGCCAGTATTTATACCTAAAAAACGGCAAATACTGACTCAAGGCTGGAAAAAACCCAATAGCAACAATAACAGATTACTTAACTTAGCTGCTGCGATGGCTGCACGCTCCATAATTAGTTAAATCCAAGTAAGGGGCACAAAAAACACAAGAGCAAAAAAGGGTACGTGTGTACGCAGTGCGCTAACTGAAAAGGATGGCCACCAGAGGCACAGCAGTCGGCAGCATGGGATGGAGTAGTAGTAGTTGCTGCCCACTCTGTGGGTCGGCTCCCCTCTTGTGGGGGTTTTGTAGTAGGGGATTTCTATTGGTAAGTGGTTCGTGGTAGTGGTCTCACTCGCCCTAGTGTTCATACCGTCACCCTCTTGGAGGGTGAGCGAGTCAGTAGTACTGACCTTTTCTTTATTTTATTTATTCTCTGGTATGTGTTAGTGCATTTACCTTAGAAATAATGGATTAAAGGATATTTCGTGCAGCGACACGAACTGAGCCCAGAAATTACAATACTGTAATATTATATTTGTTGGGTAAATGCATTCATGAAATATTGCTAGTATTTGGGTATTACATCAAACAGCCAACTGTTATGAAGGGTAATACTAACTATATTGTCTTACAATGGAAAGGGCCCTTTTAACTTTTGGTTCTTGATATATCTCATTTTTCATAACATCAACTTTATAAAATCCAGGACAGTAAACTTTAATTTCAATAAGTTATTAGACTGAACTATTAATACGTTAAAAAAAAAATTTCTTTTATTTTGGATGTACTGGAAGGCACAAGATCAATCAGACACTCAAAAAATACTAATGGGTGTTAATTTAATGGCCAAAGAACAACAGTAGCATCAACATACCTTATCTACAACAAAGGATATCTGCAATACGTATTCTACTTTCGAAAAATTCCATATACAAATTGGAAAGTATAGGAGACAGGGGATCCCCCAGAGCTATACCAAATATTTGTTTAAAACACCTGCCATCTACTGTAAAATAGTTGTCCACATTAGAAAGCTTAATAAATTCAATGCATGTGTCAATATTAAAAGGCAAACTAATATCAAGTTTTTATTACAAAAATACTAATTAATATGATATGGGAACATTTGTAAACAAAGAATTCACATCAAAACTGAGTAGAAAATTAGACTGTGGAGATAAACTTGGAGCTAACCATTTGGACAAACTATATCATACTGACCCCTATGAGCTTATGATTGGCCTCAATGGTTTCTCAGGCTTGATCTTGCTAAAACTTTTTATCGTGTCTGGATGGCCCTTTAGCAATTTCTTTGTTTTGCTGTCGAAAATCTTATTTATATTGGCTGTTGGCTGTCCCGGTATTGTTATAATGTATGAACTGGTAGCCAGTCTAGTGGCACTTTTATTCATTTGAGAGACGAAGGTTATGTTATAAAATAGAAAGATACGGGACAGGCAAAGAAGTGGCATTTGTCTGCAATTCACATCACAGGGTCTCTCAATGTCATAGCAGACTCTTTGTCAAGGAATTCAACAGCCTCTACCGAGTGGATGTTAGACAATCACTCCTTTCAATTTAACTGCCAATATACTTCCACATCCAGAAGTGGATCTGTTTGGCATATGTGAGGACCATCAACTTTCAGTGTGTGTCTCCGAAACTGGACAATCAAGCAATAGCAAGACATACATTCCTGCAAGACTGGAACAAATGGAGGATGATATAACTTTTTCCTCCACTGTCCCAGATTTTAAAGTTTTGAACAAACTTCTAACTTTCAATGGAACCACTTACTTAATACGCCTAATTAGTTGCTATTTCTTCAACAATGGGCAAAGAATTTAATTCCATTACCATCTGCTGTTCTATCCCAGACAGAAGGAAGGAACATCATCTACATATTCTCCTTCCTGACCTGAGGCCATCACGTGTGGATTTTTTAAAATCTTGTCTGCCAAGAAAATTACTCATCCAACATTGCTAGGTACCTAGTGCAGAAACTACATTGTCTCTTTGGCAATACTAGCATTATTAGAAACCTTGCTTTATGGTTTGGGAATTGATTCAAACATAGGAATTGTTACTTCCCTTCCCCAGTCCCTTCTCCCCTGGCATTTCTGCATGGCTTCCCATTACCTGGTCCCTGAATTAGACTTCTGTCAACCCCGAATTCAGTGGGTCCAATACAACTCATATGCAGCAAAAGGCAATCTTCTTGACTGCTTTGGTATCAGGAGCTTGTATTAGTGAACTGGGCTCTCTTAGATAAAGACAATGCTACATCACTCATACAGCTAACTGTCATTTATTATTGTCCCCTGGCCCATCATTCTTAGGCAAGAATAAGAACCTTGACTTTAAAGAAGAGAAAATCTATTCTAATAAAGGAAATAAATTTTTCAAATGAAATGTTAAGCGTGTTTCAAGCACTTAAGGTTTTCCTACAAGTCACAGCAAATCCCAGATGGTCCAATTTTCCTACACCCTAGCACAAACAAACCACTCTCTCTACATAGGGCGAGAATTATTTTAGTGCCCCTTATTAAAAAGGCAGATCCTCACTCCTTTCCTAAGTTGCATGACATATGAAAGGTAAGTACATTGTTGGCTTTGAATGGAAATTTGGTTGACTGTACAAACTGCAAATAGTGATCATACGTTTATTGGGTATATTTAAAGGTTCATATGTTTCGCTGCTGCAAACATATATAGCAATGCCATGTTTTCCACCATCTGTTGGCAAATAACAAGCAAGCTTATAGTGCCGGATTTGTGCAGGCTTAGGCCCTACATGTTGTAGCCAGATGCACAAGGGGTTGTAGTCCCGTAGGACTCTTTGTAGTTTGCATAAATGCAAATATGACAAAAGACTATTTACATTCCACAGGTTGATTTTATGATCTATTATTGGGTGTAAAGTTTTAAATGCTGCAGGTTAACTGCAGATTTTATTTTTCTCTTGGTTTATACATATCTCAGGTGCTTTGAGGTTTTTTAATTGCAGTATTTATTTGTTGAGAATTAAACTCAACACTTGGATATTTTTCATAATTGATTATTAATGTGCATTTTTTATTTAATAACTTTGCTTCTTGTATTTCAAAGATTCAGAACATAGTCCATCCTCATTATGGTGGGCTAAAGGACATATTTGCAATTGAACAAAATTATCTAAGCAATTCCAGATTGAGTCTTCTGTTTTGGTTGGTAATTGGTTGCAAGCACTTATAAAGCACTCAATACAACCACAAGACTAAGCATGCTTCTTGTTGGCAATTAATGGTTCATTCTTTTAGTAGACTTTGAGTGTTGCCCCCTTTATTAAAGAATGATTTTCCTGCACTGGAAACTTTCGATTTTGTATTTCACATTTCTGGAGTTAATACAAAGACAAATTGACATACTTACCACTTGGAATAACTGTAGCTGGTGTTGATAATCTTGTTTCTAGGGGAGGTATAGAAACCATAACTTGAATAACAGAACCTAAACTTGTACCAACCCATAACGTTGGTGCCATCTGTGAATCTGAAAATGATTGAACATAAAAATTTAAAACACTGGACTTAACTTAAATCACACTTCATAAGTCAGCATATGATAAAGTCCCTTGAAAGTATTCTGTGATTAACACATATATTGTATTGTCCAGAGAAGATGCAAAGGGTAGAGACAATTTCGGCTACATGCCATGACCTTAAAAAGTAAAATAATTATTACTGTACTTATAAAAGATGGGTTCTCTCATTATGTGAAAAGTTACCTAAATTTGCCACAAGATTGGAAACTGTAGCAACAGTCCACACCTTAAATGTTTAAAGGTTCACTGGTTTTTAGTTTACTTGTCGAAGACAATATCTTATTATATTAGCATATGGTATCATGTAAGATACAATTATTAATTACAGCATCTCTAAAAGGATTTCTCAAGTCACATTTGACCTCATGCAGTAAATAAATATGTAATACAATACCCTAGTTTAATAAAATTTTCAGTTCTCATTAAGTCAGGCTAAATCATTTGTTTGAATATATGATAAACATTATACCCTGGTAAACCACATTTCCTTAAAACTTACCGAGTAAAATTCAAAGCTTGAAGATCAAGCATAATTTGTTGAATCTGCTTCAATGATTTGTTATTTGGTGATGGTTAAAAGTATCTCAAACATGTTTCATTGCATGTTAAATCACATTCCTACATGTGAGAATTGCAAATTTAAGCTATAAATCAAAATATTCAAAGAGCAGATGAGTGCAATAAATTTGAAGAGAAAATTACCTGACAACAAAGATTTATGGAATTATGAAACCTTGAATTGGGTTCAATTTCTTTTAAAAAGTTACTAGTATTTAGGTTGCTCAAGTCTGTCTTTTTAATAAGGATTATGACTTTCACTCTCATAAATAGCTACATCAACCCATTCATAACTGAGAAAAATATATCTCTATGATCAAACCAATAGCTACACCAATATGAACAGGGATCCATCATATTTAAACATATCTTATGTACATGAGGGCTTTTATGACAACAGTTTTCTGTAGTTTCAGTGGCCCTTTAAGTCGCTTAAAATTACTTTATATTCACAGTATGTTCTTACCAGTGGCACCCCTTACACATGGGCCCCCTTACACATAAGACCATGGAAAATTTCATTGCAGATTTACAATTAGTGAAAAATTAACGTTCCAATAATTTCTGTTCTGTGTTTCCACTTAGGCTTTTTCAAATATTTTATGTGTTTGCCGTGTACTACCCTCTATTTTTAGACCCAGTCCGCCACTGGTTCTTACTGGATGAATATATTAAAAAAAAGGTTATGCTGTGATAAAAAAGAAAGAAAAACAAAAAAAGTGTATTGTTAGGCAATGAAAATGGTGCGTTTGTGATAAAATGAAAACATCCCAAACCAAAAGAGATGGTCTGTCAATATAAACTGCAAAGCGCAGACATTTATGTACTAGATATTCTTTTTTATTGTGTTTATGATGTTCAGAGGAGTCCTAATATAGTACAGGAAGAAGCATTAAAATTAAAACATTTTTATTAAAAGTATATAAACTCTGACCGGATGCTACTGTAGTTAGTCACTGCAGATATTTTAAACACACCACGCAACAATAAACTGTCTATAACTTTGGCCCAAAGAATGAATTAGTTTCAATCTTATATGACACAGCTTTATTACATAAAACAATGATAAGTATGTAGACTGAAATTGTTGATGACTAACATCTTTTCAAGGATTTGCACCTAATACAATACTTGCTATTTACCTCTGAGTGAGTAATTCAAACAATATCTGTACTACTGTTAATACTGTATTAGATTCTCTACAGATTGGAATTAGACGATGAGGGGTAATCATTTAGTAAATGTTAAAGAGATAAGAGAATTGATGTTGGTGATATGGCTGCAAAAGTTGGTGGGAATATGAATGCATGGAGGATGTAATGGGTAAGGAAGGCCTGAGTGAGATTGCAAAGAAATATAAGGTGTAACTTATTAGTTTTTTGACTGCAAATAAGTTGGCATTTGGAATTAGTACTCTTTATTAAACAAAATGACATAGTACATTAATGCAACTGGACATCTCCAGACACGAATTCAGGAAACCAAGCAGATCACAACTATTAAATGAGAGAGAAAAAATGCAAAGGAATCTAAGATCAATACAGAACAAGAATACAAAAGGAATCTTAGGAAAACAAAGAAAAAGAACATTGAGGAATGTTAAGAGCTTGTTCTTGCCACATTAAAGCCAAAATTAAAAGCAACAACCAAAAACATTTGACAAAGATTATTCAGATTTACTACACCAAAGCCTCTAGAAGATAAACATCTAAATGCTTTTACAACTAAATAACAAAATTGATTTCCAAATCTGAAAACCACCTGGATTAGAAGTTGTAGACAAAAGCACAAGGTACATTAAGCCAATTACGGAGGGGGAGATGATGCATTCAAACTAGAAATTACAAGGTCTAGATAGTGAAGTTGAAAAAAAAGTCAGAAAGAGATTATACAAAGAGAAGATGCAATGAGCAGGGTGATGATGTTGACAAAGCCATGCATTCAGGGAGTGGCATTTGTGTTACGGTAGCCCACAATATTACTAACAGAATATTAATGCGTGAAAAGGAAAACTAGAAAAATACCTGTCAAAGGAAGAGATAGGTCAATATTAATAAAAAATTAAGATGCTGAATGGATCATTTTTGTGAAGTAATGAATAAGAGACATAAGATATAATTTGATTTATGCACCATAAGCTGATGAAGACCTCAATGTGCTTATGAATGAATTCAATTTTGACAGACTCAAAAGGACAAATTTTTTAATCAATTTGCATGTTTTATAGCTTTCAAACCTGAGGTCTTAACAATAGGATAATTCTTCTAGCGCCAGCTGGAAACCGGTTAAAAACAATCAAAGATTGTAAAGCAAGGAATCTGTGGCATCTGGCAACTCATGCATATACGAGGTGGATGTTGGTCACCGTCCAGGCTTGGAACTTCATGACGCACAAGTCTTTCTTCAACCGCCTTTCAAGTAGTGTCACTTTGATTTCCTTCCCCCAAGCTGGTTTTTTTTTCAATGCCTGTACTACCTTGTTTCATATTTATTTAGCCCAGACGTTCATAGGACATCAAAATTTTAAGACGGACTTCCTTGTTTTCTGTGTTAATCAGCCTTGGGACAGATGCAATTGCAGTAGATGTGCCATTTTCTTCTTCCTCATCGCTTGTGTTTTGAGTATGCTGTTCAGTTTTCCCAGGGGATATTGCCCCTTCAGGGAGAGATGGCCCAGCACCTTTTTTTTCTTTAGTACTTTAATTTTTATTATATTGAAGATAATTTGAAAAAAATTGTAATTACATTAATGTTTTTATGTATCTTTCTTTTATCATCTTACATATTTTCTGGGAACTTAGTAATGTTTTAGTCTTTCAGAATTTGTGTTTTGGGATGTTCAAGACGTAGGGGTTCCGTGTTGAAGATAAGTTTTTATGCTAGGTTTCAACTGTCTAGCATACAAGTATATTTCCATACTTGTTCAACGCGAATTTTAATGGCTACGTTTACAATCTTCGAGTCTACTTACATAGCCTATTGTGATTGTTGTCTTGTTTCTCTCCGTCATTTTGGTAGGAGTGCAGCATGGATTGCAAGGCTTACTCCTGCCTTTCCCTCCATCCTCACATAAATATGATTCTTTTGCCCTCACTCAGGATAGAAATCTTTCCTGAGAGAGAGAGCATATGATGTTTTCTTTACAGGCTCTTCAGTTGTCAGCCCTGCTACTTGTCTGGCAGCGACAGAGGTTGGTCAGAACTTAGGAGCCCCTCTGCTTTGCTTCCCTCTGAGAGATGCTACTTCACTTTTTTTATTTGTGTGTCTGTACTTTGAGATAGTGAGACTTTGGAAGCAGTCAGTACTGTCAGCAGTGTGTTTCCTTGCTGTCTTCGGAGCCCCTCGTGGAGCAGTTTTTCAAATTTAAAAAATGCCTTCTGGTGGCCTTGATTTTTATTTATATAGATTTTTGGCATTACGCCAAGCACTAGGGCAAGCCTTGATTTTTATTTATATAGATTTTTGGCATTATGCCAAGCACTAGGGCAACTAAGGCTATTCAGCGCTGAAACGGAAATTGATAGTAAAATGTTTGAAAGGTGTTACAAGAGGAAAACCTCGCAGTTGCACTATGAAACAATTGTTAGGAGAGGGTGAAAAGTGATATGGAAGAAAGAGAGAATACGGACGGAGGTACAGTAAAAGGAATGAAATTAGTTGCAGCTAGGAGCCGAAGGGACACTGCAAAGAACCTTAAGTAATGTCTACATTGCACTGAATGAGGAGCACTGGCCTTTGATAAGAAGAAGCCATCTGACAGAATCTACAGATCAATATTCAAGAAAGCTGCACATAACTAAGGCCTTCCAATTGCATAAATACATATATACATAATATATATACATATACAATATATATATATATATATATATATATATATATATATATATATATTATATATATATATATATATGAATAACTTGATCACGAAGTACATAAAACGTGATGCCATGTATAAATAAAGGTTTTGCTACGGAGGAAAACGAAAGTATCTCTCGCCTTTCATTTTCCTCTGTGGGAAAGCCTTTATATATATATATATATATATATATATATATATATATATATATATATATATATATATATATATATATTATATATATATACGTATATATATTATATATATTGCTTCAGCAATATGACAAACAGTTTTTCCCTATAGCTTTTTATTCACGTAAACCGAGACCTTCCAAAAGTAAATATGCAGTAATAGATAAGGAAGGGCTAGCTATTGTTAACTCACTAGTGCATTTTAAGTTCATAATATACGGTTATCCCGTCAAGGTTCTTACTGACCATAAGCCCCTAACCGACTTCTTCAAAGGCTTTAGTCACAGTCCCAAAAGAACTCGGTGGCATATGATCATCCAAGTCTTTGGCGCAAGGATCAGATATCTACCTGGGAAAGCAAATATCATTGCTGACGCATTATCACGCAACCCCGCGTCATCATGTACGGAGCCATTAGCTGAATTAGTAGATGTACCAACATCCGTGCCTATTGTTAAAACTGTATCTGAACAGGAAGACCTGGGTTGGAGCGCTGAAATAATAGACTGAACCAAGAAAAGATCAGCAATTAGAAAAAATAATAGATGCTTTGAATGGAAATCCTAAGAAAAGGAATATATAAAGTATACGCAGCAGAATTATATAATCAAGGATAATATTCTGTGTAGATCCATGACAAGGAAAACCTGCAACACCCCACAGGTGACTAACGACCAGGTAGTGGTACCAATTTCACTTATACCAACTGTCTTAAACTGGTTGCATTCCAATCCATTACATGGTCATCCAGGGTTCTCTATCATGTCACAGAAAGCCAAATCATTATTTTATTGGCATACGATGCTTACAGATATAAAAAAACACATAGCTAATTATCGCACTTGTCAGGAAAACAAAGGGCACACGAAGACACCTGTCAGCCTACGGGCTTATCCCGTGCCCAATCAACCCTTTGAAAGAGTACACTTAGATTTATTAACAGGGTTTTAAGAGTCGGACAGAGGAAATAAGCACCTCTTAGTAATCATAGATGCCTTGACTCGATATACACAACTGATAGCGCTTAAAACTAAAACTGCAATCGAATGTGCTAGAAAGTTTTAAGAGTGCTACATTTGTAAACATGGAATTCCACACATGATAATCTCTGACTCGGGTGGAGAATTCAACAGTCATTTCCTTAACTCGTTGTGTGAATTCCTTTGCATAAAGAAAATCAATAAGATGATTTACCACCCAGAGTCTAATGGGCTAGTGGAAAGAGCAAATTGAAAGGTTTTAAACGTATTACGAGCTTACTTCGCGAATTTTTCGTGGACCAGCACTATCATCCCCGCATTACCTCTTCCCTACAATGCGAAAGTGGCCCATCATTTAACGCAATTAGCTGAGATGGACCACACGTCAAGGACTTATGCCGAGGAGGATCTGCGATTCTACGTGTTGCTGACCGTGATATGCGTTACGGTGGTGATTCTTATCGCCGTTAACATATTTGCTTGGTGTAGGTTGAAGCAAACACAGATGGATCTTCAGAGGAACGTCGTGACCCGCCCAGACAACATTCATATAGCGCTAAAAGCGTTTAATATTAGAGCTATTTGAAATTGGCCATTTCACTTGACTCGGAGGAAAATTGTTTGGAATTGTGCTGTGTGTGAAAAGCAGTTTGTACGCTGGCAATATGTATGACAAGAAACTCCGAGACATTGCATTCCATACATATATCTATATAATTATGAATATGAAAAGTTTAAAAAAAAATCATCATCATTATGGGCACCTAATAAAAAAATTGAAGCCCTATGTATTAAAATGTCGGTGTGTGTACGTACCTGGAGTCTATATGTTGTGCGCATTTACTTGAATTATATATCTATATCTTTATCTGGTAACAACTATTCTTAAACAGTTACCTATTATCATAACTATATATCTATATCTTTACCTGGTAACAACTATTCTTAAACAGTTACCTATTATCATAACCATTCATGTATACATGAATGGTTTTATTTTATCTGGTACCATTCATTTAACCACATGTGCATTTTAGAATGTAATTCTTATGTCATGCAATTATCAGCAGAACTATAGTACTTTCTGTTGTGTATGTATTCTCATGACTAACAGTATATATAACATATTCATATGCATTTATCTTGAACATGGATCTGTATTTTCCATGCATTATTTTTTACTTATGAGTATTTCTATTATGTATGTATTTTTTTTTACATATAATTATTTGTATATTATTCCTTAATCACTTGATTATGGCTAGGACTAATTAAATACTATCACACTCCTATAAATCATAATTAACGTAAGTTTTAATGTTCAGTGCTTGGCTGGTAGCTGACCGAGCTTAATGCAATGAATACATTTTAATAACAGATATTTTCCATATCTGTAAATAAGCCCATGACCCAAGGGGTCACAAGCGAGATAGGAGCGTGATAAAATGTTGAATAACAGGATGTAAAACTAGACCATGCCATGCAATGCTTGCAGTGGCCTGGTTTGCATTTGCCTGTGTCGACATTAGCATATCTTGTAAACAGGTCACAGCACCTTCCATGGGAAGTTGGTGACCTATCACCTGTAGAGGAAACATGTGACTTCCGAGTCACAAGTTAGTATTTTGTATATGCTGAAATAGCTATTATCAGCTATCGATGTGACAGACTTTGAAAACCAGTTCAGTACTTCTCCTCCAAGACAGCAGTCATTCCGACTAACTCTTCCTATACTCCTGTGATGGAGTTTGTAATAAAGTTGTTGAAGTTAACTCGAGAAGTTTGAGTCATCTCTCCTATACTGACGAAGAAACTAAAATCTACATGGATGTCACTCATACGAGAACGAGAAGTGGAACCACAATGCTTGCGTACCACAGTCGCGAGATAATAACACTAACGGATCGCCTTCCTATACAAAGGCACGACCGTTATATATGTGAGTAGTAATTAACCCTCTTACGCCGAAGCCCTAAAAATCAAAACCTCTCCCGTATGCCGGGGCGGGTTTGGAGTGAGCATGGAAGCAGAAATTTTTTTTTTTCAAAAAATCACAGCGCGCTTACTTTTCAAGATTAAGAGTTCATTTTTGGCTCCTTTTTTTGTCATTGCCTGAAGTTTAGTATGCAACCATCAGAAATGAAAAAAATATCATTATCATATGTAAATAATGCGATATATGGTAGCAAAAAAAAAAATCATACATAATTGTATTCAAATCGCGCTGTGCGAAAAACGGTTAAAGCTAACAAGTTACTTTTTTTTCGTTGTATTGTACACTAAATTGCAATAATTTTGATATATAATAATTGTAAAACGATAAAAGCAACACCGGAAAAATATTATCACAAAATGATGCACGAATTTGTAACGCGCGGACGTAAAAAAATGTTTTTTTCAAAAATTCACCGTAAATCTAAATATTGTTCTAGAGACTTCCAATTTGCTTCAAAATGAAGAAAAATGGTTGAATAATATGATACTGTAAGAGTTTTAGATTAGAATTGCAGATTTTGACCATTTTGGACGAGTTAAAGCTGACCGAATGTCGAAATTTTTATATATATATTTATTTATAGGCAAATATTTTGGAAATGAGAAAAGCTACAACCTTCAATTATTTTTATTTTTTTATTTTTCATGATTTTGCGCACATTTTCATATAAGAAACCCTATAAAACGGCTAATATGAAAAGGAGCAAATATTAGGATAATGCGACGTACGCATTTCGGAGATTTTCTGCCGCGAATCAGCGCGGAGGTAAAGAAAATTTTTTTTTTTAATTCACATAAATCTAAATACTGTGCTAGACAATTCGAATTTGTTTCAAAATGAAGATAAATGACTGAATATTACTAGATTGTAAGAGTTTTAGCTTACAATTGCGTTTTTCAACTATTTCGGTAGAGTCAAATTTGACCGAACGTGGTTTTTTTTCTATTTATCGTGATTTATATGCAAATATTTCGGAAAAAGAGAAAAGCTACAACCTTCAATCATTTTTTGTTGTATTCTACATGAAATTGCGCACATTTTCATTTATAAAACTTTATGTAGCAGCTAATTTTAAATGGTGCAAACATTTCGACAATGGCACGAAAAAAATTCTGATTTTTTCGGAAAAGTTACCGCGCAGACGTAAGGAAAATGTTTTTTTTTTTTTCCATAAATTCACCATAAATCAAAATATTGTGCTAGAGACTTCCAATTCGTTGCAAAATGAAGGTAAATGATTGAATATTACTAGAATATAAGAGTTTTAGCTTACAATTGCATTTTTCGACCATTTCGGTAGTCAAAGTTGACTGAAGGTTGAAAATTTGTCACATCATTTTTTATATGAAAATATTTCAAAATTGATAAAAGCTACAACCATGGGTTGTTTTTAGTTGTATTGTGCATGAAATTGCGCACATTTCCATATATAAAACTTTATGTAATGGCTAATTTTAAAATGGTGCAAACATTACCACAATCGCATGTATGATTTTTTTCGGAAGAGTTACCGCGCGGACGTAAGGAAAACGTTTTTTCATAAATTCACCATAAATCGAAATATTGTGCTAGAGACTTCCAATTAGTTGCAAAATTAAGGTAAATGATTGAATATTACTAGAATATAAGAGTTTTAGCTTACAATTGCGTTTTTCGACCATTTCGGTAGTCAAAGTTGACCGAAGGTTGAAATTTTTGCACTTATCGTTATTTACATGAAAATATCTCAAAACTCATAAAAGCTACAATCATGAGTATTTTTTTGTTGTATTCTACACGAAATTACGCACATTTTCATATATAATACTCCATGTAACGAATAATTTAAAATGGTGCAAAAATTATGTCAAAGTGACGAAATAATTTTTGAGATGTGTCACTGATACTTTTTAGTGCGATAAGAAAGAAATTCGCGCTTGCGCGCCTGCGTAACGATTGTAAACAAAACAACGCCTTGATCTGTGAACTCCCAGCATCCCCCAAGGCGCGTGATTCAAAAGTTTTTGGCTGGTAGGCCTATAAGTATTTTTCCGGGAATTTAAAAAAAAAACTCTTTTGAGTCGACGTATAATACGTCCAATCGGCATACGGGAGACATTTTGACTTGACGTTTAATATGTCCAATCGGCGTAAGAGGGTTAAGAAATTAAGACGATCCTTTTATGCCTACTGTAATACGTCAATGGTTACATGTGAGATTTGGTAGTGAAACCACTGTTACATAACATATGCGGGTCGGTAGCAACTCAATCTAAGCTTTTTAAGCTTGCCAGTAAAGAGGAGGTTAGCCTTAGCTTAACTCAGAAGCCGCTACGGTATACATAGTAATTATAGAAATTAAGTAGATTCTTTTATGTCTACCCTAAAAATAGGTCAATGTTTATGAGTGAGATTTGGTAGTGAAACCACTGTTACATACGTAACATATGTGGGTTGGTAGCAAACGCAATCTTTGAGCTTTGTTAAGCTTGGTGGTAAAGAGGAGGTTAGCCTTAGCTTAAATCAGAGAAGCCGCTATGGTATACGTAGTAGTTATAGAAATTAAGACGATTCTTTTATGCCTACTGTAAAAATATGCCAGTGTTTACGTATGAGATTTGGTAGTGAAACCGCTGTTACATACATAACATGTGCGAGTCGGTAGCAAACGCAATCTTTAAGCTTTGTTAAGCTTGCTGGTAAAGGGGAGGTTAGCCCTAGCTTAAATCAGAGAAGCCGCTATGGTATACGTAGTAGTTAAAGAAATTAAGACAATTCTTTTATGCCTAGTGTAAAAATACGTCAATGTTTACGTATGAGATTTGGTAGTGAAACCACTGTTACATACATTAATGTGTGTGGTTCGGTAGCGAACGCAATCTTTAAGCTTTGTTAAGCTTGCTGATAAAGGGGAGGTTAGCCTTAGCTTAAATCAGAGAAGTTGCTATGTTATACGTAGTAGTTATAGAAATTAAGACGATTCTTTTATGTCTACAGTAAAAATATGTTAATGTTTACATATGAGATTTGGCCGTGAAACCGCTGTTACATACGTAACGTGTGTGGTTCGGTAGCGAACACAATCTTTAAGCTTTGTTAAGCTAGCTCGTAGAGAGGAGGTTAACTTTAGCTGAAATCAGAGAAGCCGCTATGGTAAACGTAGTAGTTATAGAAATTAAGACGATTCTTTTATGTCTACAATAAAATTAAGCCAATGTTTACGTATGAGATTTGGTAGTGACACCAGTTTACATATGTAACGTGTGCGCGGTAACGAACGCAATCTATATGCTTGGTTTGTAAGCGTCCTCGTAAAGAAGAGGTAAGCCTGATATTAAACTCAAAGAAATCCTGTTACGAAATGGTATAGTAATTACAGAAATTAAGGTGATTCTTTTACTTATAGGTACATATATATGTACCATGTACCATATTTATTTTCAAAGTCCAATAAGCTTGAAACCAGCCCTGATATTGACAATAATTTGCTGTCGTACACGACGCACCTTTTTTATAAGGATATTTATGAACACAAAACCGCTAGTATCATAACATTTACTGAAAGATAATTTTATAAGTGATTTTGTATACAGTATTACACTCGACTCTGTATAAGATTTACCATAAATTAATACCGAATGTAAATGTTTCTAGGCTTATAGCAATGATATGGTTTGTTTACTACCATAGTCCTGCTATAAGCCAGCAGGGCTGCACTATGGTTTGTTTACCTCCTTTCATGTCACAGCCTGCCGACTTAATGTAGGCAATTTTTCTTAAGATTTTTATAAATATAAATTTGGTTTAATTTTAATAGTTTATTAATTTACTGTAATAATTAGACTTGCTTTTCAATGCTTTATTATGTTAGCAACACGTTTTATGCCTACCCACTAAACTACATTCTACTTACTAGTTACCTAGGTAGCCTATGGCGCTCAGTCAACAATCGGTTGGAAATAGACCACTTTTCTTTTATACTGTATATTATACATTTAAAATTATAAACATATGTACAATATGATATTTAATTAAGTCTTAACTCATTTAGTTGAAATTCACATGTAATGTATTTTAAAAAGGCAAGGTTAGGGTAATAACTGGTGGTCAGGAACAGATTAATCCATTTTCAGTTATTTCTTATGGGAAAACTTGATTCAGATCTCGAAATTATTGAATTTCAACGCTCCGTCTGGAACAAATTATCGTTGAGTTCCGGAGCTCTACTGTGTATATATATATTGCATATATATATATAAATATATATATATATATATATATATATAT
This sequence comes from Macrobrachium nipponense, assembly GCF_015104395.2. NCBI lineage: Eukaryota > Metazoa > Arthropoda > Malacostraca > Decapoda > Palaemonidae > Macrobrachium > Macrobrachium nipponense. Next base: position 111,322,147 of record NC_087201.1, read on the forward strand.
ATATATCTATATATGTATATATGTTATATATATAAATGTGTGTGTATATATATATATATAATATATTATATATAGAATAAGGATATATATAGGTATATATATATTATAGATATATATATATATATGTTTGTATATATATGTATATATAAATGTGGTATATCTATAATATATATATATATATATATATATATATGTATAGATATTATATATATATATATATATATATATATATATATAATATATATATGTATATATATAAAGATACTAGTATATATATATATATATAAACTTTATCACACTTTTTGCAAGGAATTTCATATATGCAGCCTGGAAGACCTTTAGGAGAATTTTCGATTACTAAACTCTTGACATTAATATTACTGAAAACAACATTTATGTTAAAAAGCTTTATAATTCTAGGAATATCTAAAAACCTTTCATCATAACGTAATTTTAGAATGTTATGCTTACTAAATTCAAGTTTGTCATTAGTTGAATAAAATGTTTTTCTAGCTCTTTTCCATGCTACATCTACAAAAGTAATGGGGTATTTAAGTTTCCATGCAATATCATATATAGTTTTAATTTCAGCGTCAATAAACTAAGGGCTACAGACACGTAAAGCCCTTAGGAACATCCCAGAAAAAACAGAGAATTTAACATTTTGATGGTGATTGGAGTAGTAATGAACAAAAGAGGCAATGTTAGTTGATTTTCGAAAGACTGAAAAGGTGAAATTTCTATCATTTCTATGGACAGTTACATCAAGAAAATTCAAATTACAATTTCTTTCTTCCTCTACAGTAAATTTTATAGAAGGGACTAAATTATTGATATTATTAAGGAATTCCTGGAGATCAAAATGTTGAATTCTATGTTTTTCCTGGGATGTTCCTAAGGGCTTTATGTGTCTGTAGCCAGCAGTTTATTGACGCTGAAATTAAAACTATTTATGATATTGCATTGAAACTTAAATACCCAAGGACTTTTGTAGATGTGGCATGGAAAAGAGCTAGAAAAACACTTTATTCAACTAATGACAAACTTGAATTTAGTAAACATAACATTCTAAAATTACCCTATGATGAAAGGTTTTTAGATATTCCTAGAATTTTATAGCTTAACATAAATGCCGTTTTCAGTAATATTAATGTCAAGAGTTTAGTAATAAAAAATTCTCCTAAAGATCTTCCAGGCTGCATATATGAAATTCTTTGCAAAAAGTGTGATAAAGTCTATTACGGACAGACCAGTATATCTCTTTCACAATGTCTCAAACAGCATCAATATTCTGTGAGAACTGGGCAAATATCGAATGTATTATTTGTACATATGAGAGATTTAGATCATCCTATTAACTGGAGTCAAGCAAGAGCCTTAATCCCATGTAATGACACAGTTAAAAGGAATATCATTGAATCTTGTTTCATCAAGTCAAATAATAGAAATGTTCTAAATTTAAGTCTTGGTTTATTTAACCTTGATGATTTCATAATGAAAAAAGTTGTAGATAAATATAAGCAACAAAATTAATATATTCAGTTTTTACATGTTTTGGACTGTAAAGATACTTTGTAATTTCGGTTAGTCAAATCTGTTTAGGTTTGTGACCGTGTGATATCCGATAATCCTGGATTATCTCTTTTAATTTTTACCCTTTTGATAATTAATCATCTGGTATCCTTGATCTTGTTGTGTACCTGAGACCTTTCTCTCCAATTGTATTTCATTCGCTCCTTGACAATGTCTTAGTAAAGACGAAAGCGCTTGGATTTCAGACTATCATTTTCCTGTGGGATTCGTTTATTTATGAAGTCCCGTGCATCTACTGTGATTTTTTAAGCATTACTATATATATATATATATATATATATATATAATATATATATATATTATATATATTTAATATATATATATATATATATATATATGTATATCTATATATATATATTTATATATTTATATATATATTAAATAGATAGATAGATGATAGGATAGATAGATAGATAGATAGATAGATAGATAGATAGATAGATATATATATATATATATATATATATATATATAGATATATATATATATCTATATATATATCTATATATATATCGATATGAGATAATACATAATATATATATCTGTACTATGTAGATATATATATATATATATATATATATATATATCTTCTATATATATATATATATATATATATATATATATATATATATATAGATATATATAGATCTATATATAGATATATATAAATATCTTATATCTTATATATCAATATAATAAATAATTATCATTATAAATATATAATATATAGATAATATAGATAGTAGATATAGATAATATAATATATATTATATAACTATATATATAAGTATAGTTATATATATATTTATAAATAATATATCTATATATAGTATATAATATAAGCTATATATCTATATTAATTTATATAAACATATATATATATTATATATATTATTATATATATATATATAGTATATATATATCTATCTAATGCATCCTCACCTCAAGCTGTAAGTCGATTTCTGCCGTAAGTCTGTTTTTTGCCGATAATAGCACTTTAACAGCTCTCACAGCACCCCAACTTGATGTTCTGGAGGAGTGATAATGGTAGTTGCATTTGACAACTTATTGAGGGTTACGTGAGAGAGAGAGAGTAAATGTCGTATGTTTGATATGTCGTGTTTCGTGTTTGGTATTGCTGTATGATAGTATGTAAGTGTGCATGTGTTTTTCTGAAGAGACTGAGTGAACAAGCGATCGATCGATCGATCGATCGATCGAGAGAGAGAGAGAGAGAGAAAGATCGTAATTGGTGGATGGATAATAAGGAGTGGTTTGATGGCGGGCATAAGCGTCTGGGTTATATGTTGGAGTGGTCGCCGAAGCAGTCTAGTAAGAGTCTGTTACGGGGAGTCATAAGGAGTCAGTAAGTCAGAAATGGCGGTCAGTCAGATGTAGTGAGTTGTTGTTGGATATTTTCTTGATTGGTTGATATTGTATGGTTGTTGTGCATGTGTCTGTCTGGTGGTTGTTGAGCTGAAGAGGCTTTTTGTACTTGATTTTGCATTTTGATGGTTTTGAGAGAATGGTCATTATGCCAGGATGTGTAAGGAACCATGTGCAAAGTGTGTTGAATGTGGAATGGAAGGTCATGTAGCGAGTGTGTGTAAGTGAAAAAGGATGCGTCAGGATGGGAATTCGGGAAACTAGGTATAAAGGGGATTCAGTAGGGTGGGTCCTCTGGTGTGCGGGCAGTAAGAGTGATGCATGGGTGTGAAGGATTGCTGCATGAAAAAGGGTTTGGGGATAGAGCTCATGAATGTATGAGTGTAAAAGTGAGGTGCAAAGGGGTATGTTTGGTTGCTTTAATTAATACCAGGTGGTGTCAATGTTCTTTTTAAAAACGGATGTGACAAGTTGCGGAGTGAGTGTGAAATTAGGAAATGTAAAGAGGAGGTGCGAGGAATAGGAAATTTAGGTATGCCTGTGGTGGGAATATTGCATGAAAATATAGAAATCGCAGGGGTAGTGATGGATGACAGTGTTTTTTATGTGATCAAGGAAATGAGTGGTAAGTATGATATGTTGATAGGGTACAGGTAATTGAAGAAGTGTGGGATGGTGGTCCGTCTGAGCACGAATATGATTGAATTACATATGAAAGGGAATGTACTTGGAGAGTTGTACTTGAATAGGGATGGAGGGGTAAGCAGTAAAATGTGGAAGGGGGTGCCGTTGGTTGCGAAAGTGTAAAAGTGCTGCGCGAAGTCGGAGAAGTTGCTAGTGTGAAAGTTACATGGCCATATAGTCTTAGGATTGTCAACGGTGACAAATGTGAATATTTGGTTGAGGGTGTAGATGTGAACAAGTTGGTAAGAGTGAGTGTGCATGTATACAACGGGATTTTAGATATGGAGAATCCTTGGGTTTTTGTAGCCTTGTTGCTGAGTGTTAGGAAAAAGTGAGTGCATGGTATAAGTGAAGGTAACTGTGTAGGGTTGTTATATTGGTGAATGCGGACGACGAAAGATATGTTAAGGTACGGCGGTGATGACAAGTGGCGTGAAAGAAAATGATGACTGGAAGTACAATTAGCTGAGAGAAAGAATTAAGGTGGATGAAAATGTTAGTGACAATGAGAGGGAACAGTTAATGTAGATGTTGTGGGACAGGCGGGGTGTGTCGAGTCATGGTGAAGAAGAATTTGGGGGATTAAGCTTCTTGAATTCACTTTCCTGTGCCTATTACCCAAGAGACTGAGGAACAGTGTGAGGAACTTGAGAGAGTGGGAGTGATCGAAAGAGTGAGTGTGCTTGGAATAGTCCCATAGTCCCAGTACGTAAGCCAGATGGAAGTTTAAGGATGTGTGTGGATTACAGAAGGGTAAATGAAGTGACTGTGAAGAAGCGATTCCCGATGAATGTGGTGTCTGATTGTGTGTATAAGATGCATGGGATGCGAGTGTTCACGAAATTCAATTTGGTAAGGGGCTATTACCAGATGCCTCTTGAGGAAAGGAGCGGGCATGTTACGGCTTTTTCGAGTGGTAGCTGTCACTATCAATCAAGAGGTTAAGTTTTGGGTTGGCTGACAAGCCTGCTGCCTTCCAGAGGGAAATGAATGTAGTTTTGGCTGGTTATGAAAGAATGAAGGTGACTTTGTTTATAGATGATATTTTGATTGCGAGTGAAACTGTTGAAGAGAATGCAGAACTGCTTGAGAAGGTGTTAGAACATTTGGAAGAGGTTGGAGTGAAAGTGAAGCTAGAGAAGTACATGTGGCTGTCAATATCGTCACTTGTAATTAATTAGTGCATGTCATTCACTATCCAAGTCCTGCTGTTCATTCTCCAAGATTATTTTTGGCATTCTGTTTTGCATTTACGTCATGAAACACCGACATTTGTGACACGGGCAGAACGTATAAGGGACACATCAAACCTGTGTTTAGATTTTCTTATGTGACAGATTGATAAACCTAATTTGCTAAATACTGTGTACATTATTTTATCAAAATAAGTCAGGTATGTTTGTTATTTTTAATGATTCTATGTACAATCATACCCCTACATACAAAAAATCCAGGTTACAAAGGCAAAGATGAAGATTTTTTTGCTTCGGTGTACGAAAATAATTCAGGTTGCAAAAGGGTATACTGTAAAGTCAGAGATTCGCCCGGGCCACCAAGAACAATTTTAAAATTTGCGCGCCGCCAACTCAGTAGACTTGCCACCATCCTCCCGCTCTCCCATTGGTTCCTGATGCCAGTTACCACTGCAAGATCCTGCTCTCCTATTGGTCAGCATATATCCCATCATGCCAAATATCTTTCATAGTTATATTTGTTGACAAGCTTGACATATAATTTTTCCGTGATAATATTTTCTCATATATTAAGTTTTTGAAATTTGGCATTACATTTGTTATATAAAAGTTGAATATAATTGATTGTTATGCTGATGACCACTATCTTGTTTAGTATATTTGCATGGTTGAGCAATTTGTTGAGGGCTTTGAGCCGTGTCTTAAGTCTGCTAAGATTTCGACTTAATACGTGTTTGTTTTGCTTAAAGTTGCTAAGGTTGGAGTCCACCATAGGACAAGGGATTTATTTGGGTGTGGCCTTGTTTTAGGTATGCTTTTATCAGCAGCATTAATCATGAAATCCATGAAGAATTCACATACTGTATAGTGGTTTTGCTTATGCAGAAATGGTGGTATATTTCTGGTATGTAGATTGTATAAGTCCCAATCTGCTTTTTGGATATCATATTTTATAGGTGGAAATATTAAATTATTATTTAAACAATTAAGGACTATGGGGAAGTGGTCACTGGTATACAAGTCGTCCAGGACATTCCACTCAAGTCTTTCAGCTAAGTCAACTGAGAACAGCGAGATATCTACTGAAGAAAAGGTTAAGTTGGTATTGGAGAATTAAGTTGCCACAACAGTTTCATTTAGGCAGCATAGGTCATGCTCCAATACGTATTTCTCTATTTTTGTTCCTGGTGTGTATGCAGGGTGATGGATGGATGTATGATATTTAGGGCTAAAGCCCAGGCGCTGGGACCAAGAAGGCCATTCAGCGCCGTAATGAAGTTTAAATAAATTTAATTATGGTAAACGAATTAATGAATTAGTGAAAGAAATTATTGCTAAAATTAGATGTGACTAATAAATAAAATAAAAACATGAAGTTTAATGAGTGGCATGATTAATAATTTGAAATAGTTTAATGTCTAAAAATCTGTAAGATATATATAAATAGTTAACTATATGTTATTAAAAATTTGCATACACTTTAAAAAGGAGATGGGAGCAGAAATATCTACTTTGTCTCCCAAGATGTTCGAGAGGGATTTACCCTGGAAATATCTTTCCCTTTGGTTAAAATATCTGGGGCAAACCACCAGAATGTGCTCCACTGTTAGTATCTCGTCACAGTAAGCACACACTGGTGGGTTGCTTCCTTCTGAAATAAACTGATGGGTTAAATAAGTGTGCTCAATCCTTAATCTCATTAAAATAACCTCTGTTCGTCTGTCAAGCTGTTATGACGAAGGCCAAGGTAGTATATTTTTCCTAATATTTCTATACTTACTGTTATTGGCAAGAAGAGGAGAAGTCTACCTTTCTTGCCTTTTACTTAATACATAAGGCCTAATGTGACCTTTTAGGTCTGTATGAGGCACTTTTCTGAAAGTTGTCTCTGGTAAAACGCTAGCAGCTTTCGCTTCCCTGTCTGCAGTCTCGTTTCCGTGAATCCCCGCATGAGAAGAGACCCAACAGAAAGAGACTGACATATGCAGACAATATATATGAAAAAGCGACTCCTGAACTTTTTGAATTAATGGATGAAAGCTATTAAATTTTTTAATAGCTTCTAAAGTGTTTTTAGAATCAGAGTATATGAGCATTAAAATCTCCTACTATAAGTAGGGGTTTATGTAGATTATTAATCAATGCTGGGAGATCACTGAAATTTGAGCTAAAATTTGGTTGGTTGTATAAGTTACAAATTGTGATCATTTTTTTTGTCCACCACATATATAATTTGATAGCTGTTATCGGATATGATAGTGATGGTGTGGCGGAATCAAAGCTAAGTGAAAAAAGCAAGCCAACTCCCCACAGTTCCGTTAATCGTACAAGCTGACAAAATTTGACACTCTCACACTTTCCCCTTTACGTTACTTTTCACCTGCAGGACAACTGGTTTAACGATAAACCAGACACACAAAACACAAACACATACTCACCTCAGGCTCCAGATACTCAGGGCTAGGCTTTGCTGTCCGCTGGATATAGGCTAGCCTAGACACAACCACCGCCGATAATCACAACACAAACCAACCAACCAAGAATCACAACCCCACAACAACTTAACAACCCGACAAATCACTAAGCAAACGAACACCTACAGCTCGAAATAACACAACCACCACACAACTCAACCCTGCACAAGACCCGCCAACACTAACACTGCCCCAACCACCACTCACAGACACAGAAATGCACAACCAACCTCTTCAATTTCACCACAACCAGACAGTCACACACACAACAACTTTACAACACCAAAATCAATCAAATAACACGACATCAACTGACCACCAACGGATAACTGCTGCCCAAAACAACTCTACGACTTCAACGAACGCCTTACTTCTTACGGCTCCCGTAACACACTCCTGCCACTGATATACACAACAAACACGCTCGTGACCGCCATTCAACCACTCCCATTTATTCCTCCACCAATCTCTCTCTCTCTCTCTCTCTCTCTCTCTCTCTCTCTCTCTCTCTCTCTCTCTCTCTCTCTCTCTAACGCAACTCTCGGAGACATTGTCAAATATAAACTACCATCATTACTCCTCCATAAAAGTATGTTTAAAAGTTCATAGGTGATACTATTATGAACATATACTGTTGAATGTTTGTGGGGTTAGATCCTATGTGTTGCAGGTATATATGTACATAGTATTGGGTTGTGGTCTCATAGGATTCTTTGTAATTCACCCAGGCGTAGTCGGGTTAAGAGGCCATTTATATTCCACTGAATAATTTTATATTCCATTATTGGGAGGAATTGGTGTTAAATTCTGTAAATCGATTGCCGATTTTACTTTGCCTTGAGGTTTATATGCATTGAATTTATCTGGTTTTTTAATTGTTGTATTTGTATGTTGGCTATTAAATTCAGCAGTTATTAATATTCAATTATGAATAACAAACAAGTCTATTTTTCATTTTATAATTTCCTTTTTGTATTTTAAGGATTCAGAACATAATTCGTTCTCATGTTGGTGTGTTAAAGGGTATTTCCTTAATTTAATAAAATTGTCTACACAATTTTGTATTGTGTTCTCTGTCTTGGTGGTTAGTTGGTTATATGTATGTACCTACGAAGCACTCATTACAACCACAAGACGAAGCATGTTTGGTGATGTTAGTTATTGGTTCAGAAGTATTTGATCTAGCTTTAGAAATTTCTGGTTTTGTCATTCTATTGGTCCTTTTCTGTAGTGATAAGGACGGTTGGTTTGAGGGGTTATTTGTTTTGTTGTTGTTAGTGGAATATTTGGGTATTGTGGATGGTTGGGGAGTGATAAGTTATATTTTGGTTTGGTTTAATGGTATGATTTTCATTAGTATTATCTGTTTGGAATTGTAAAGAATGATTTATTGATTCTTTACTGTCCAGATGTTGGCTGTTTGATTGGGATTGAGGGTAATTGTGTATTTCCACTTGTGATGAGGTTAGTACAATATCTTTTTTAAAATGTTCTCATGGTGTAGTTGGAGTTTCTTTGAACTGATTGTAATTTTCAGTATTAACTTTTTTTCCTTTAGGTGGGGTTCGCTTCAGTATTCTTTTCTTTTTTGTCAGTTCGATTATTTATTATCATTATTTGACTCTTCTTCCATTGGAAGTTCTTTTCCATGGATATCTTCCATGTGAGTAGTGGTATTGGTGGGTATAATATCACTTTTATTTTGGGTTTTAGTATTATTGGCATGAGAATTAGTTTCTATATTTATATTATTTTGTTTGTTATTGTGCTGATTGATGTCTTGGTTTTTAGTTACATTTGAAAAGGTGGGGCTTTTGGATTGATTATTAACTCCTCTTACTTTTAATTTGAGCCTTGCTTCCATGATTGACATTCCTGTCCTTTTTATTAACAACTGAAGTTGTGTGTTGTATTGCTAAAACGAGCATTCTTTAGATTTCGCGTGATGGGATAGTCCACAATCAATACATTTTGGGTGGTTACAGTTCCAATTATTGGTATGGTTATCTGATACGCAGACTGCACATATTGCCTTATTACGGCATTCTTTGTACATGTCCATACCTTGAGCATTGTGTACATTGTAGTGGTTTTGGAATGAACTTCTCTATTTTGCCTGAGAATTTTTATTCTAAATGGGAGGCCTTGGCCTGTAAATTTTATTTTGGCAATGTTGATATTTTTATTTTTGTCTTTCCTACTTGAAATTGAGTATATTTCTAGATCATTGAATATTGTTATATCTCAATTTTAAGGAGCCTAACAGTAGTTGTTTTGAAGGAAGTTCTTGTTCGTTGTTGGGTAGGATGACTGTACCCTGTACATAATTCAATGTTTCATGGCTTGTAATTGTTACTTTGATATTATTTATTTCATTTATACTTAAAAAGGCAGTGGACTGCTTTTTATTAGTTACTTGGATAAGCCATTCACTGTCTTTGATGTCTACATTGCATGTCCTGTGTTGGATGTATGTTAAGTAATTTGTTTTCTAGTATTGTTGTCAGTTTTGAGGAAAGAAATCTTGACCAGTTATCTGGTCCAAAGAGGTCATCAAAATGTACCAATCCGGGGTTAAGTCAGTAATCTTTGTTTCCTTTTGGTCCTTCTTTTATGAACATTTCTTGTCTATTAGGATTTTTATATTTTTCTGTATTGATGGGAGGATTACTTGTCTCTAATTCATAATTATTGTTCATTATATATGATTCCATTGTTATGATATTGGAGTTTACCAATTGATTTTTGTTTGTTTCTTTTTTACTTCTGCACCTTAATTGGTTTTCTGGCTCTTGCTACTTCACTTGGAACAGGGTGTTCCTTTGTGGCATTTATAGCACTTTCACTGCTTGAGGCTGGACCAAGGAAATTCGGGAGTGACGTGCCAATAGTCATCAACTGTGCTGGAGTTTTTCCATCATGGGGCCCAGGGGTATTCAAATCAGTGATCATAAACATATTTGAGATGAAAACGAAATAAAAATCTTGAAAAGATATTATCTTTGGCCCTTTGCGAAGTTAAATCTTCCACCAATGGCACAAGTGAGAAATGACTCCCAAATGTTCGCATCCCTACCCTACCCCAAAAGGGGATGGCATTACATGATTATTATGGCCCAAGTGTAAGCAGAATCCAGTTGCTAGGACTAAGAGTATTATGATATTACAATTATCCCCATCCTAATCACATTATGGGTAAACCAGACAGAGTGCTGAGAGTTCTATTCCTAAAACCAGGGCCCCCTTGGAATCCGTGGTCCAGCTCCACAGAATAGTTCTGCCTGAAAAACCAGACCCGAACATTGTTGGGTAGATGATGGATCTACCACAGTTCCCACTACTTAGCTTTGGATTTAACTTTAATCCAAGTTATATGTTTTCTTATTTATGTATGGAAAATTTTGACAAAAGTGTAAAAATCCACAAATATTAACCCAAAAATATATATTGTTATATGGGACTCTTGGGTTTGAACCTGGGAAGAAATTCCTGAGGTTCAAGAGCCCCCTCACCATGTCAAGGTGGTCCCAAAATGACGGGGAGTAGAACTGGAATAAATAACTTTTGGCTAAGGGGCCTATATGTTTAGAAAAAACAAAAACAAAACATTTGTTTTAACCAGTAGCTGTTGTGCTGTGTTACATACCCACTCAGCTGTCTACATCTGTCTTGGTCCATTTCCCTGTAGGACTAACCCTCCTAGCAAACTCTATGTGGAGTCTAGTAATGCGCCTCAGTGGTCTTACTAAACTACTTGATAATCATAATTTACATAAATGAGATGAACAAATAATTTCTGCTGGAATAAAATAAAATATAAACTTAAGAGAAAAATGTAAAAGTTGTATATCTTACCATTTTTTCTTGTATATGAGTCAGCAAAGGCCAGACACTGAATTGCTTCACTACTAATGTTTTCAAGGCTGCTAATACTGGATGATCGGGATCGACTAAATGACCCATCTAGCTTGTCTGTTGTTATGCAAGGTAAACCAAAAGGAAGAAAAAATCAGAGATTAGTCATAAGGCATTAATGAAATGAAATCTGTAATGTAAACAGAGATCTAAGAAACTGAAAACTATTACTGTGTTTTTTATAATATCCTACTCATGTCACAAAACTAGAAATACACAGAGCAAATTATGCAAGTAAGTTAGCTTAATGTCTGCAGCTAGTTCGTATGAATAACCATAGCAAATTCTGTAAAGCAAATTTCATTCGTTTAACTTAGTGCTATTAAAATACATTTATAACTTTCCATGAACTGCATAACAAAACACCTTAGCAAAATCTAGCCATATCTCTCACAAAAATCAAGGCCTTATTTCAGCCACATCTTAAGCAACAAGCCCTTTATATTACCAACACTACACAACAGCAAAAGCAACATTATAATTACATCCATGCTACTATACTCAAATCAAAATGCATGCAAACTTATTACAGTATCTCCTAGATATACAATTTTAGCCAAGTATCAAAGCAACCCCATTTATCAATGTAACAAATGCCATGCCAATAATTCACAGCTTTACAAAACATTTCACTCATTTAGTTTTCTTTTTGGTATTGCAATATGCCGTTCTAATTACTGTGATATACATTTTACTGGAAACTGCATAATTACTTCATACTCTGGAACTGCTGTATAAACCACTGATTTCTACAAATACTTGGAATATCTGCTGCCATATGAGTTTTAGAATATCTCAAGAGGCTGAGCATCCAGCATTAACTAATTGCCTAATCACCAACCATGAACTATCTTCCAGTGTGATATCCACAAACACTAGGCAATTTGAAATGGAGTCAATGATAACCTTTAATATTGGTACTAAGAAAGGTATATTTTTACAATTACAATTAGAGCCCAAAGTAACATGAAATAGATAAAATCTCTTGTTTTGCAAAGAAGGTGATCAGTGTTATTTAGTGATGCATAAGCACGTTAATTCTTCAATATTTATACACCCGTTTTATATTTTTGTAGATTATCAGCCTTAAATTTTAACATTATTCTTTCCTATTTCAATAAAATGCAGTAACATATTTTTTGTTAATGAAGTTAAAACATGACATTTATGTGAATCAAGAAAATGAACATGCTTGCATTGCTAACATACATTTTTTTTACCATTTTCCACACAAAAATAACATGCTTCCTTTTTTGCCAAATAAAACTTAGACAATGATGATACAGTACTATAAAAGAAATATGGGAGAATTGGCAAGATCTGAACATGGATTTGTCTAATACATGTATCAAAATACTGTTGCAAGTTTGTGTAATTAACAACAACAATGAATAATTAAAAGGGAAATCCCTCAAAAAGAAACACCTAGGACTTCCATCAGATAACCAGAAAAGGGAGTTTTACAAAAAAAAAAAATAAAATAAACAAACAAAAGAAGCTAAAAGGCAAATTCAGCTGTTTTCACAAGGAGTACAATAAACTCTTTATCTATTTTCCTTTAAACACATTAAGTGCTCTTTATTCAACATGAAAAACTGCATTGGTAATGCAACTAAAATGTTGCATTAGTAATGCAATTCAAATGTTGCTAACAACTAACATTATGTTTTGACTATTGTTTTATCTATTACGTCTTTAATTATGTCTTTTATTCCTACATAAACCCTTATCTGTTCTTCAAAAACAGAAAAGCAGCTAGTTAGCACTGTCTCATATATCTAACTATATTGGTGATATACTAATCTAGTTAGCCAAGAATGTAATACAGTTTCCTTTTGTTAACACTAAAATAATCAAGAACAGTAACTTACATAACTGATCAATGCAAACAAGATCTTGGATACTGTAGTATAAGCAGCACTTGAACAATAATTACCAACCAGAATTCTTCATGACTTTCCTACCTGGATACTTCCTTTAATTCCTATCAAAGGATACACCAATGACAGGATGCCATTCAATTTTTGAATCATTACACAATGATAGTTTTACATTCACCTTTAAAACTATAAGCTAGAAAAAAAATCTTCTGTATTTTAATCTTATGTATTTTGTCCAGGAAGAAACGCCATACGTACTATTTGATAGGACAACTATAGTGCATGAAATAGATTTACTGATTAATACAAATTTAATACAACTTTGCTGTCTCTCTATTTTCAATTAAATATTTAATCTACCAGCCAAGAAACAATACAGTAAAGTATGTTGATCCATATTCTTTCCATCCTTTTTAATAAAAAGATTTATCCTATGATTTGATATTCTACCAAACTTGTGCCACATTTTTAAGAGTTTTAGAACTACGTATTCTCAAATGTCAGTCTCATTACCTATAATTTGATACACCTTTTCCTACTGCAAACCTTACACTGATAGCTTATTAAAAATATAATTTTAAGGTTTTGTTCTTTGTCATTGCTAGTAAACAGAAATAGAGCTCTGAGATTTTAGGTTATTTTCACTGAAAGGTAATCATACATTTCCACAATGATCTTTACTTTAGCATTATTATGGCTATCTCTAATAAATGGTGATGAGAAATGTTGTTAATATTAAATTCCATGGTCACTGAAAAGGTAAATACTTTTTGATGTTTGTATGTTATTCAAACTAATAATTTCTATCCCTCAAACCTTCTACTCGTCATTTCTTTTATTCCTCATTTCCATGATTTCAGTATAATTATCTAATGATTATCAAATAGCTTCCTGGTAACAAAAATAACAAGATAATCATTCACAGCACTCAGACAAGAGGGTTCTGTTCAAGGCTAAAACTCAATAGTTTATTGTTTGACTGAGTCTTGATATTTTTGAGCTATTTCTTCCTGGGTGCTGGTCTCTGGTATCAATAGTGATAATAAAATGTGATAAAAACTCTGCACGCTCTTTGCATCACCAAAAGGAAAATACATTATTAAATCTTCAAACAATTTTGGCTTCCAAACTAGTTTAAAAACAAATTTTATCATTCCTTGATAACTAGACAACTCCTATTCAGTCAATAGTTTTATAAAAAAATTTGAACAATTCATAAATTTTCACTGCTATTCTATTTACATGATATACTAATAATAAAAAAACTTAATACTCAACTGCAATGCACAAACATATACGTACTATGCTCCTTTTCATACAGTTGATTTCTGGAATGGGAGCCGAATAGCACTCACATTTTTTCAAAAAAGTGTTTAACAATTTTTAAGATGTTAAAGAATGTTAATAATAAAAACAAATATGTATGTAGTAGAAATATGCATGTAAATACAAAGTCACCTAAGATTACATTGTCACCTAAAGTGAAAAGATACTTAAAATGTAAAGCTCTTTATGCCTCTTCCAAATAAACTTGCATTATACAGCTTTTTTTCACAAATCATGCCCTGCCATACTCACATAGTTTCTTGTTGAACATTTCATGCAAGACAATTATCCTTCTCCAGGTATTGCTCTTAATTTCTATACTAATCATTATCACACAATGGAACTTTGCAGCACAAATAATGAGTATAAGTACAAAAAATAACAGATGATAAGTGTTGTGCTTTTAAAATTCATAACCAGCAAAAGCTCTACTAATATGGTATTTCAAGAGTCAATGAGGTGATAAATAAAAGAAAAACACAGGTAAATAGGCCACCCCTTACATAGTATATCTGAAATCTCAAGATAGTTTTTTAAGAAAACTTATGTATTGTAGTAATTAGTAATACACTATAACAGGTATGAAAAGTTTACAGAAATAACTGAATTTCTATGAACTAGCCAAAAATTTAAGTTAAGAATTGTTGGAAGTTAGATAAAACTTCAATTTGACATAGCCACAAACCAAAAAATTTAAGTGTATAAATATTACACTCACGAGCGCCCACAATTTAGTAAATTATACAGGGATGGGAAAAGGAATAAGTTGATAAGAAATCAAAGACCTTCACTTACAATATGAAAAGCTTTTGTTTTCTCATGGTCTGAAACACATTTAAATCTACATACACCCAAAAGTTTGAAGACTTAGCTGGCCGCAATGCTGTTTATAAATTATTCTGAAGTAAACTTCTTAGTATGGACTGTCATTTACTTTCCAACTAAAAATAAACAAATGACAGAGACTATATAGTAAAACTGAACTTTTTTCTTAATGAAGCTCATAAAAATTTTAAAGTGCATGGTACACGAAAACCCAGAAATTCTCCAAATAAATATGACTTTTGAAGGTTTGACCACTACCTTTATTTCCTGTCGGTAAATTTCATGGTGCACATGTAAATTTTAAGTATAGTACTACAGTGCTCCCCCGTATTTGCAGGGGATGGGTACCAAACAACCTGCGAACAGCTAATACCTGGGAGTAGTTGAAACCCTTATAAAAAATGCTTAAAACTGCCAATTTTGTTAATTCAAATTCAAGAAAACCCAACTAAAAATATTTATACCTTTTTTTAATAGTTTTCTCAAAAAAGTGCATTTTATGATAAAAAAAAAAGGAATTTGTGGATATTTCTTATACAAAAATACTGTGAATAGACGAATTTTCTGCGAATAATGGGAGTATATGTTCCAGAGAGAAGAAATCCACGAATATGAAAGTCCGTGAATACAGGGGGTCCGCTTGTATATATAAATAAATACAGGGGGGTCCGCTTGTATATATAAATAAATACACACATATATATGTGTGTGTATTTATTTACATAAGCAGTGGACCCCCTGTATTCACGGGGGATGTGTACCAGAACCCCCTGTGAATAGCTAGAACCCACGATTACTTAGATATCCCATTTTGAAAGTTCAAATACCAAATGTACACTTCAAGTATCATCCTATATCACATATACCTGAAGTTATTATTCTATTACTGTATTAATCTTTGATCAGAGTCATCTTGAACATTTTACCATTAAAACTATCCATACAGCCAATAACACAAAGAGAGAGAGAGAGAGAGAGAGAGAGAGAGAGAGAGCGAGACATGATGAGAGAAGAGAGGAGAAGAGAGAGAGAGAGCACTGAATGGGCAACATCATACATATTTGACCGAAAAGAGTGAAATTATTTATGATTTATTTCAGAGACATAGAGAATAATATGAGAGAGGGAGAGAGAGAGCATAACTCATAATATCAAAAGATTGAAAGGAACCTCTATGCCATGCCATATGTATATACTTTTCCAGAGAGAGAGAGAGAGAGAGAGAGAGAGAGAGAGAGAGAGAGAGAGAGAGAGAGAGAGAGAGCTGAACTAAGTATCTATGCATCTATCTATCCATTTCTCATTCTACCCTTTGGGAGACAGAAAAAGAGATAAATTAAAGAAGTACAAATGAGTTCATCAGGCACAAGTACAATGAGTTAATCAGGCGTTGGCAACAATTTTGGACTCCCGGTCACTTTCTGTCAAGTAATGTGACATGCCTGACAGGCCCACCTTAGCTTGGACTCTGTTAATGGCGATCCTGTTTTATGGCACTTGTTTAGCGCCATAAAATCCGCAATTTATGGTGCCACAACAGGCACACATATATATACATATATATTTGCATATATGGCAGTCCCCAGCTTACAACGGTTTCAGCTTGCGACGTTCCAAGGTTATGGCGCTTTCCAATTATATTCACCAGAAATTATTTCCAAGTTTACGACACGACTCCAAAAAGGCAAAATAATCAATATTTGAATTTTTTTATAAAAAAATGCAATAAAATGCAGTTTGCATAGTATTTAATACAACCAAAGCATTAAAATTAACGTTTTCTAAGGATTTTTGACGATGTTCTGGCTTACAACGATTTTTGGCTTACAACGCATCTCGGGACCGCCAGTATATATACACCTTATATATACACACATATATAAACAGTGGAACCTGTATTCATGTTCTGAGCATTCACGGACTCATGTACTTGCGGATTTCTCTTTGGAACATATCTTCCCCTTATTCGCAGGAAATTTAAATAATCGTGGTATTTTTCTATGAGAAATATCCACAAATTCCTGTTTCTTTATGAATTTCATCATAAAATGCACGTTTTGTGCTAAAACTATTTTGAAAAAACTGGGTATTAACATTTTTAGTAGGTTTTTCTAGTTTTAACTAACAAAATAGGCAATTTTGAGCATTTTTATAAGGGTATCAACTATTCACGGATTCCAGCTATATGTGTGGGGTCTGGTATGCATCCCCTGGGAATATGTGGAACACTGTATATACATACATGCATGCATACATACATATATATACAGGCAGTCCCTGGGTTACGATGGGGGTTCCGTTCTTGAGACGTGTTGTAACCCGAAAATCGTTGTAAGCTGGAACATCACCAAAAATCCTAAAAAAACCTTACTTTTAATGCTTTGAGTGCATTCAAAACTATGTAAACTGCATTCTTATTGCATTTTGCATCAAAAAAACCTTCAAATATTGATTATTTTGCATTTTTGGTGCCATATTTCTTCTGCCAGATGAGTGTTGTAGGCGTCGTAACCCTGGAACATGCGTCGTAACCCTGGAAATAATTTCTGATGAATATAATTGAAAAGCGCCTTAACCTCGGAACGTCGTAAGCCGAACCCGTCGTAACCCGGGGACTGCCTGTATACATATATATATATATACTATATATATATATATATACATATATATATATATATATATATATATATATATATATATATATATATATATATATATATATATATATATATAATATATATATATATATATATATATATATATATATATATATATATATATATATATATATATATATATATATATATATATATATATATATATATATAATACACACACACACACACCTATAATTTCTTTGGGGCCTTGGTCCAGGTGTGTCAGATAATGTTGAGAATCAGATGATTGAGGGATTACTTTATATATAATATACATATATATATATATATATATATATATATATATATATAGTATATACACATATATATATATATATATATTATTATAGATATATATATATAATATATATATATATATATATATATATATATATATAATATATATATAGTTAGTCTCAGTGGATTGAGTACTTACCATATACTGAATTTGTCTTATATTCAAAATTCTCTCTAAAGCTTTTATTATTCAGGGAAAATCCAATATCCGTTCCTTGGCACATCTGGCAATACTTCTGCACTTTTAAACAATATGGCAACCTATCTAGTATTCTTCTGTGTGGGTGGAGAGTGAACATCAAAATATTGTCATTACTGGTTGTGTACATACATTTTTTGTGTATTTGTCCCCATTTAGTGTGCTTTTTTTTTGCAATGGGGGAAAATAGGTTGCTATCCCAAGAGAACATAGCTCAGATAATCACCTTACATAAGGTTAATATAGCTAACAAGGATATCGTGGACGTTGTGAGTGTGACTGTATGTACGGTGCAGATTTCAATTCGCAAGTTCCAAGAAGGGGTTTCCAAGGAAATACCCATTCACCCCTCTCATGGCCATCGTCCACGGGAAATAAATGAAGCTACAGCATGGCTCATAAAGAGAGAGGTGGATAGGAATCCTAGGATTACAGCATGTATCCTCAAACAGGAGAATAAAGTGTTGGAAAACACCAAATGATCTTGTGTTAGCTCACCCTTGGATTTTGCGAGCATATTGCCAGACATTGGCAACTCCTCTGCCAGATGTTGCATCTCTTCACCCTAAAGCAAAGGGGGAATGGGTTCTCTCTTTACAAGAGACAGATTATATGGGTGGAGGATAGATGGAAATGTGTCCTCTGGACAGATGAAGCCACTTTCACAGTGAAAATCAACAGGTGGGGGAAGTTAAAATGAGGGCTTAATCTAAAACAACATGATCCCTATGGTGCCAAGTTCATGCAGCACACATTAAAATACCCCCAGTTTCTGATGGGTTGGTGACATTTTTCTTTCTATGGCACCAGAAAACTCATCATACTGTCATAGAATCAAACTGTGACCAAAGACAGTATACTTTGAACTCCTCGTGGACTATTTGGAAGATTACTTTGAGACCACCAATAATGGCTTCTTTCAGCAGGACGGTGCCCCTGCACATCCTGCAAAATTAATTAAAAATGATCTTGATTTTTGTGGGATTAATTACTTTCAAGACTGGACAGGAAACTAGCCAGATCTGAATCCTATTGAGAACTTGTGGGGGATTCATCACAGTTACGGAACCGTGACATCTCCTCCATTCCTAGTTCAAGATTAGGCTTCATGATATCTGAGGCAATCTTGATCCCCCAACTACGGATGAACCTAACCCTTTCACTTCCACATTGTATACAAGTCATCATCAAGGCCAAAGGAGGCACAATGAAGTATGAAATAACTGTATATGAAATCCTTACTATTTTTTTTTCATTTTGTATCCATCTTTCAGCTCAAATGTAAGTCTATTGTACTGATGAATACTCAATCAGCCGAGATTGTGCATATACTGGGTGTTTCGAAATTAAAGCCCCCACCTTCACAAAACAAATAGAAAGTTATGAAGTTTTCTGCTATAGCCTATCTCCAAGTACATTATCTTAAGTTTCTATTAAGTTATTTTTCATTTTACATTTCTTGTATTTTTAGACTGTGTGACAGAGTTAGATACAGCCATGGCTAATGACTTGGAGGAAATCAGATGGATTGACCGAATCCGGGCTATAACCTTCAGAGAGGCCAGGGACGCTGGCGCATCCTTCATTTCACGTTCCTGGATAGCTAAATACATTCAAAGAGATTAGTGCTTTGATAAAAGAAACTGCAACTAAAATCCATATGGCTGTCATCACAAAAAGGAGTCAAAAGACATCATAGCTGAGACAGTGGGTACACCAAGAAAGTCTTTCTGTAAATTGGCACTTGAACTAGAAACAAAAAGGGGAAAGAAGAGAAGTTATAGTGCTGTATATTGCGAGTTGGAAAAATCTGGTATCAAGCCATTTCATGTTATCAGCAAGCCCAACATCACTCAGCAACAGAGAGAAGACCGTGCATGGTTTTGTGGTTCATTTCTTAAAGATTGGGATGAAGCTGACTTTCTCCATGCCACACCAGATGAATTCTTCATTTACCCAGTAAGGAAGCCAAATCATAAAAATAACATCATTTGGGGTGCAAATTCGGATGATATCAGTGATGCCGTGTGCTATCGCCAAGTTGTGAAATTTCCTGAATGTTTGGGAACTTTTCTATGTTTCACAGCCAAACAGTTAATGTGAATCATCAAAGAAAAAGGACAGTCATGGAATGGCGAATACTTCAGAGAAACTGTGCTTACTGGTGGAGTATGTCCTTTCCTCAAAGATCCTGAAAATATGTTATCTGTTGAAGAAGTAACATTTTTGCCTGATAAGGCACCATCTTTCAAGGCTCTTCAGACACAGGAGC
>NC_087201.1:111347847-111412847 GCF_015104395.2 Macrobrachium nipponense
GTGCAAACATTACGACAATCGGACGAAAAAATTTCTGATTTTTTCGGAAGAGTTACCGCGTGGACATAAGGAAAAGTTTTTTTTTCATAAAATCACCATAAAACGAAATATTGTGCTAGAGACTTCCAATTTGTTGTAAAATGAAGGTAAATGATTGAATATTACTAGAATATAAGAGTTTTAGCTTACAATTGCGTTTTTTGACCGTTTCGGTAGAGTCAAAGTTGACCAAAGGTTGAAATTTTGGCGCTTATTATTTATATGTAAATATTTCAATACTGATAAAAGCTACAACCATGAGTTGTTTTTTGTTGTATTCTACATGAAATTGCACACATTTACATATATAAAACTCTATGTAACGGCTAATATAAAATGGAGCAAAAATTATGTCAAAGTGACGAAATAATTTCTGAGATGTGTCGCTGATGCTTTTTAGTGCGAGAATAAAGAAATTCACGCTTGCGTGCCTGGGTAACGACTGTAAACAAAACAACAGCTTGATCTGTGAACTCGCAGCATCCCCCAAGGCGCGTGATTCAAAAGTTTTTGCCTAGTAGGCCTATAACTATTTTTTGTCGACGTTTCATACATCGGTTCAGCACCCGACAGACAATTTTCGTCGACGTTTAATATGTCCAATCAGCGTTAAAGGGTTAAAGGACATTTGTAGCTCGATATATGTAAAGTGATATGACTTATATAATGGCTACATGCAGACAAATGCACTACAACGCTACCGAGGTCGAGGGGGTTTATGCAGTCTCCAAAACTACGAATACCTGAGAGCGACAGGTATTTGAGGTGGGAGGAGGCATAAACTTATATCCTCTTGCAGTGGCAGGTTGGGTTAAGGCTTCACTGTCGTCCTGGATTTGAAGGTGTTGATGGTTCGCGCCCGTGAGCCAGCACATCTATTATCGCCTAAAAAAATCCCCTTCAGTTAAACATACGTATGTGAAAATATATTAATTCTGAGGTAGAGCGAACTAGATATCAAAGGACATTTGTAGCTCGATATATGTATATGAATTACGGTAATGTGATATGATTTATATAATGGCTACATGCAGACAAAAGCACTACAATGCTACCGAGGTTGAGGGGGTTTATGCAGTCTCCAAAACTACGAATACCTGAGAGCGACAGGTATTTGAGGTGAGAGGCGGCATAAACTTATATCCTCTTGCGGTTAAGGCTTCACTGTCGTCCTGGATTTGAAGGTGTGGATGGTTCACGCCCGTGAGCCGGCAAATCTATTATCGCCTAAAAAAATTCCCCTTCAGTTAAACATATATGAAAATATATTAATTCCGAGGTAGAGCGAATTTGATATTAAAGGACATTAGTAGCTCGATATACGTAAACAATCACTGTAATGTGATATGACATATATATACGTGTGTGTATATATAATATATAATACATAATATAAATATATAATATATAATATAATATATATATATATATATATATTATATATATATATTATATATATATATATATATATATATATATACACACACATAGGCGGCCCTTGGTTACCGTAGTTGTTATAAATGATGTTAAGTAAAGTAAAATAGAACTGAGATATCTTGATGTAATAACTTTATTCGCTATAGATCAAAGATCAATCGGGAAATATACTGTTAAATTTAAAGCTAGTTATAACTGAAGCTGAGAAAATTGTTCAAGCTGCTAATGACTATTATCGTGCATCGGCAACAAGGATAAAATGTATGCCATCAAACACAACCGTAAATAAAATTGAGATAAAATCATTTCAATCAAAACTGCTGGGCTTGAAAGAACACATTTTACTGTTGGTTTCACGCTGATATAAGGTACATAACGTAAAGTTCGTATTATGATGATATAAAGGAACATTGCGAACGGAATCATGTAATTTTTTCACGCAATAAACATGCCACGAACGTAATCTGTTAATGATAAAAAAAATTTTCACAATAATAACGAGACATATTCAATTCATATTTCCATATTTCATATAAGGAAAAATAACCTTGTCTGATATAAGTCAAGTATTTAGATATTCGTTTATGCCAATTAGAAGCAAGAAAATTCGCTCAGAATTGTGTTAAATATGGTGAAACAAACTCTTGTTCGCCATCAGCTGATTTGAAACCAAAACATTGGCCGCTCTGCGGAATACTAGTTTAGATTTGCCATAGTATTTTACAATACAATAATATGAGAATACATATAACATTATTGGATACAGTGAAGTAATGTATAACTTTTTAAAGGATTTAAGGAAAAGATGCATAATTAATAAAATAACACCATGCATTTTTCAGAACAGTGGTGGACAAGAATGAACAAGAAAAAATATCCTCTGACAACGTGGAGGGTAGTTACAAAAGTTTCCTTAATTTGTATCATATTTATGTAAAAAATAAAAATACCCTATACCTAATATATTTTCATACACATTTTAAACATAAGAGCATGAACATTTATAAAATCGACACATTGATTGCTAAATTTGCACTCTTTTTAACTCTATATTTTCGGAAGAGCGGCAGGCAGCTGTTTACAAGAATGAACATTAAAAAACATTGTATTTGATAACGTGAAGGGCAGTTTGAAAAGCTGCCTCAGTATCATATTTCTGCGCAGAATTAAAAATACCCTATACATAATACATTTGCATACACATTTTAAACATTAAAGCATG
Organism: Macrobrachium nipponense; assembly: GCF_015104395.2. Lineage (NCBI taxonomy): Eukaryota > Metazoa > Arthropoda > Malacostraca > Decapoda > Palaemonidae > Macrobrachium > Macrobrachium nipponense. Next base: position 111,350,546 of record NC_087201.1, read on the forward strand.
AACATTTAAAAATCAACACATCGATCACTAAATTTGCACTTTTTTTAACTGTATTTTCGGAAGAGCGGCGGACGGTGGCTTACAAGAATGAACATGAAAAAGCATCATATTTGATAACGTGAAGGGCAGTTTCAAAAGCTGCCTTTGTATCATATTTATGTGCAGAAATAAAAATACCTATACATAATACATTTTCATACACATTTTAAACATAAAAGCATGAACATTTATAAATCAACACATCCATAGCTAAATTTGCACTCATTTAACTCTATATTTTCGGCATAGAACAGCGTCAGAAGCACATATTTCACCCTAATACCTATGTAATAACTCTCAATATAATTTTTTAATATCATTTGCATAACCTTTATGAGCTGAACAGCATTTCTACAAAGTACTTGTTAGACAACAGTGCTAGCGGCGCTGTTGACCGAAAATTGTGCTGTAAAAATACCTTAAAATGTCTTATTTTTTAAATGAAAATTTTTGAAGACAACCGTAAAACCGATTCGCCATTGAGCGATTGCGCCGTTAACCGCGGGCCACCTGTATGTATATATATATATATATATATATATATATATATATATATATATATGTATATATATATATATAGATACATATATATATTATATAATATATATATATATATATATATGTATATATTGTATGTGTGTGTGTATATATATATATATATATATATATATATATATATATATATATATATATATATATATATATATATATATATATATATATATATATATGTATTATATATATATATATATATATATATATATATATATATATATATATATATATATATATATACACATATATATATATATATATATATATATATATATATATATATATATATATGATATATATATATATATACATTATATATATATATATATATGTATATATATATATATATATATATATATATATATATATATATATCTATCTAATTGATATATATATATATATATAATATATATATAATAATAATAAGTATCTATATATATATATATATAATATATATATATATATATAATACTCTATTCTAATGTGTATATAATATATATATAAATAATATAATCTATATATAATATTATTAATATATATATACTATATTATATATATATATATATATATTATATATATATATAAATATATACTGTATTATTATATATATACAGATATATAATACAATATCTATATATATATATATATATATAGGTATATATATATTATATTATATATATATATAATATATATAATATTATTATCTGCGTGTATATATAGTATAGGTATATATATATATATATTATATAGATATATATATATATAATATATATGTGTGGTATCTATGATAAGTAATATAATATATATATATATTATATAATATTATATATTATATTATTAAATAATATTATAATATACATTATATAATAAATGGTATGGTATATTATTATATATATGATTATATATATATATATATAATATAATATAATATTATATATATAATAAATATATATATATAATATTCTATCTATATTGTATATGTATATAATATATATATATATGTAATATATTATATATAATATAATTATATAATTATCTATATCTAATATGTATTAATATTAATATTATATATCTATTATATAATATAATATACCATATTAAATCTATCTATATTATGTATATATATATAATAATAAATATAATATATATAGTAATATATAATATAATATATATCTAATCTATTATGGTGTATCTTATGTAATATATTATTAAATATATATATATATAATAATTATTTATTATCTATATGCATATATTTATATTATATATTATATTATAATTATATAATTATGTAATATATATCTATATGCATAATATATATAATATAATATTATTATATAATAATAAATATTAAAAATAATAATAAATATAATATATATACATTACATACATTACATATTTATATATATATATATAAGAAATATAATCAATACTAATATATATTAAATAATTAATATCATATATATAATAATATATATATATATACTATCATATAATAATATATATATTATCTATATAGATCTAAATATATATATTTAATCTCTTATATATAGTATATATTTATGGTATATATATTATATTCTATAATTAGTATTATATTATATATAATATATATATATATTATTATATATATATGGTACTTATATATATGTATTAGATATATATTACATATATATAGCTAATATAGATCTATCTCTATGTCTTATATCCTCTCTCATATTCTGATCTATATCAGTCGATCATAATATTCTCTCTAGTGTTATAATCTATACTATATAACTCTGTTCTATATATCTTCTCTACTATGTGTATATATATCTATAGTCTATGTATCTATATATATCTCTATATATAATATCTATATCACTGTATCATATCTTCTATATATATCTTAGATTATGTATGTATATAATATAGATATTCTATATCTAATGTATATAATATATTACGGATATGTGTGTAATCTATATATATATCTAGAGGGTGGATATATATATATTATATAGACTGATACGAATATATTATATAGACTATATTAACTATCTCTATCGAAGATGCGTGTGTCTAATTATATATATATGTGTATCTATTAATCTATATGGATACTATATATCTATATATATATGCATCTACTCTAAAATATACCATATAATATATATGATGTGTATGTGTATCGATCTATATTTATCTATAGTCTCTACTATATATCTCTAATAAATATAATCTCTCTATCGAATCTATCTATATCTAATCTCTCTATCTTATTGTGGTCATATATCTATATATATATATCTATATCTATCTATCTAAATAATATATATATATCTCATCTATAATCAGCCTTATATCTATATCATCATACTATATATAATATACAATACCATCTCTATATATGATCTATATATATATATATCTCGTCTTGTATAATTATACAATCTCTTCTTAATACTCCTAATCTCTATATATCTTATATATATATTACTATATTCTCTATCTCTTATATATCTATATCTCTTCTCTCTGAGTATTATCATTTCCCTTAATAGTATTATCACAAGATCAATGTAATTTTTTCTCAAAGTATTATTTCTATAAGACTTTTTCCTATTTTTATCTCATTTATGTTATTATCTAAACATTACTATTATTTGTCATTATATTTCAAGGGGGGTCACGTGCCCAGGACCTCAGTGGACATACAGGTGAAAATAAATCAAAATTACGGTTTGGTTGAAGTGGCCGCATAGAGTGTCATGGCCGTGAGGTTGCAGGTCACGTGCTGGGCCACTTGGCTGCTTTTGCTCCATAAGAAATAAAAAGGCCTGCATTTGAATCGCCCATGGAATTGTTAAATAGGGAAGTTATCATTTAGACCAGTATAATTTGATTAAGACTGCGGCCAAAGAAGTTAGTGAGAGAGTGGTAGATAAGAGCAGGTATGCAGAATGTAGGTACTCTTAACAGGTAAACTGAGGGAGATAGTAGATGTGGAACTAGAGAGTGAGGAAATGGGTATATGCTGTATTACAGTGGGTCACGAGAGGGAAGAAATGGAGTTGGAATTAGAGGAAGTAACAAATGGAAGGAAAAAGTGGCAGAAGTAAAGAGAGTAAATAATAGGCTTCTAAAAATTCCAATAATAATAGGGGACATGGTAGTAGTAAATGTAATATCAGCATACGCTCCTCAGATGGGTTGCCAAGAGGAAGAGAAAGAATTATTTGGACAAGAGTTTGAGGCTGCCATTAGAACAGTGAAAGAAGAGGAAAAACTAGTAATAGGAGATGATATGAATTGCAGGATGGGAAAGAGAAGAGATGGGTATGAGGAGGTACACAGAGACCATGGGTTTGGAATTAGAAGGGGATTATTTATTGGAGATAGCTTAGAGTTTTGAATTGGCCTGTATGAACACATGGTTTCAGAAGTTAGATAAGCACTTGATAACTTATGAAGGTGGAGGAGTACAGAGCCAAACAGCTTACATCCCCATTAGAGGAGCTGACAAAAGCAATGTGACAAACTGCAAAGTGATCTTGGGAGAAGCATGTGTTAAACAGCATAGGGTGGTGGTGATGGATTTTAAAATGGGAGGTAGGAAACCCAAGATGAGAAAGAGTAGATCCAGAATTAAGATTTGGGACCTTAAAGGAGGAGAGGGGGAGGAATTTAGGAGGACTGTGAGAGAGAGATGTCTGGAAAGGGGGAGCACAGAATTTGGACAGGGTAATAGAGTGGCATATATCTGGGCAGAAATGAGAGAAATGTGTGTGGGGGAAGCAGAGGAACTGGTGGGAAGAACCAGCGGATATGAAGTGTCGAGAGGAGAAAAGTGGTGGCGGAATGGAGAGGTGCAAGAATCAATCAAAAGAAAATCAAAAGCATTTAAGTATACTAGAAAGTAAGGCATGCAAAGGGTGCAGAAGAAAGGTACAGAGAAGAGGCAAGAGGCGAAAAGGAAGGTAAGTATGGATGGCTATGGGAAGAATGGTAGAGCAGTTGAATGAAAGACTAGGAACAAGAGAAAGAGAAAAGGATATCTATAAGATTTAAAACTTGAGGAAAAGGCAGATACAGTATGTGGGTAGATTGGGTGTCATCAAGGATAGTGATGGAAATATATTGTATAGGGAGGAAGACATTAAGAGGAGATGTGAGCGTATTTTGAACAACTGTTAAATACTGAAAATGAGAGAGGAGATGGGGGAAGCACAGAGGGTGAAGGAACCAGTGAGGGAGATACATGATACAGAAGAGAAGAGAGCATTAAGGAAAATGAAGAATGGTAAATCACCAGGTCCATCGGAGTTTCAAATTGAAATGCTCAAATACTAGGTACAGAGGGGTAGAAATGGATGCTGAATTTATTAAAAGCTATATGTGAAGAAGAAATCCCAAGCGATTGGGAAGAGAGAGTAATGGTATATATATGTATATACAAGGATAAAGGAGAATGTCATGGATTGTGGTAACTACAGGGGAATTCAACAGAGCATGGATTGAAAGTTTTAGAAAGAGTACTGGATGAGAAATTAGAGAGATTGTAAAGATCGGGAAACAGCAGTATGGATTCATGAGAGGAAGAGGGATTGTGGATGCCATCTTCATGGTAAGACAACTACAGGAAAAGAGGCTAGAGGGAAACCAGGAGCTCTATTATGCATTCATAGATCTAGAGAGAGCATACGATAGAATCCCAAGAGATGTGATGTTTTGGTGTTTAATGAAAAGGAAAGTCCCCGAAAAGTTGGTTAGGCTGGTAGAGATATATAAAAGAACGTACACAAAAGTGATAAAAACAGTTGGGGAAACAGAAAACTTTGAAGTTAGTGTTGGATTACACTAGGGGTCAGCATTAAACCCATATTTGTTTGTGTTGGTCATGGATGTTTTGAGTGAAGTGATCAGGAATGAAGAGCTGTGGGAATTGTTGTACGCCGATGATCTGGTGATTACTGCTGAAAATGAGGAGGATCTAGAGAGAAGGGTTGGAGAGTGGCAGGACTCTTTAGAGAGGGGTGGCTTAAAGGTGAATGTAAATAAAACACAGGTTTTGCTGAGCAGAAGGGAGGATAGACAGAATAGTAATGCAAGAAAGAAGAGGCTTGATTATAAATTAGGTAGAAAAGTTTAAATATTTACGATTTACTTTAAGCCAAGAGGGAGGATGTGAGGGTGACGTTGACAGTAAGATAAAAGCTGCAAGGGGGAAGTGGAGAGAGGTAGCTGGAGCGGTATGTGTTAAGAAAATATCAATCAAGCTAAAGGTCAAGATATATATCACAGTGATAACACCAGTGTTAATGTGTGGAGCAGAAACATGGGTTCTGAGAAGAAAAGAAGTAAAGTTTGAGAGAACAGAGATGAGAATGTTGAGAGGGATTATGCGAATACTGCTGCTTGAGAGATTGGAAAATGATGAAATAAGAAGGAGGGCAGGGTTAGTAAAGATTACAGAGATGATAAGAGCGACGATTGAGATGGTATGGGCATGTGTTGAGGATGGATGACGAGGAGGGAGTGAAGAGGGCTAGGAAGGAACTCGTTAGAGGAAGATGATCAAGAGGGAGACAGAAAATTAGATGGCAAGATAAAGTGAAGGAAAATATGGAGAGAAGAAGTTTGGTGGAGGATGATGCTTTTGAAAGAAGGCAGTGGAGAAGGCACATCAGGCAACCAACCTCTTAATGTAGGGACAATGGTGGGAAAGAAGAATCTGATTAAGAAAAATAAGTATAGTAGTATATAACATAATATATACAGTAGGTATGCTGCTTAGTTGTCATTTAAGTTTTTTATAATCAACATGCATTTTTTTACATACTAGCTATTGTATAAATTTCTATTTTTCTTATTCAAAATATATGGGCCTCAATGCTAAGTTTCCTCTTTTAACGAGGTCGTTGCAAATTCGATCCCATTAACAGACCTGTCAACCCTACCAGAAACTTTTACTGGAGATTAAAAAAAATGCTGGAGATTCACAAACATATGCGGGAGATTCATAAATCCCAGGCAGAATGTCACATTTTAATAAAATTCATCCAATAATTCTCAATACAGTATTGCATTTTATCTATCTACTAAGAACATAGATGCATAATTTCATGAATAAATACACCAAACTTGGACATCATATTACATTGTATTTCATGGGCAGAATATGAGAGAGAGATATCATTTTTGAACATTAGAATGTGATAGGTTATATGCATATATTGCTGATTTGGCTTTCACAAATAATTCACTATTTGATTTATACTCATAGCAAGCCTTATGGGCGAACTCATTCGTTTTACTGGTAATAAGTGATTCTAGTGTTCCCTTCAATATTGTAACACGCTGCCGCAACAAAATCATATAACAAACTGAAAGGCCCAGCTGAGGAGTCATCATGATGTGGATCTTGGGTGAGTCGTTACTTAGCAATAAATCATTTGTTGTGTAAATTTATTATTTTTGTTGATATTATGATTGTGTTGAAAATTTTTAATCAAATATTCCAGGAAATAATTACATTTACTGAAAAATTAGAGTTAGTAACAATTACAAACTTAAATAAATAGTGCAGGAGATTTTATCTAAATGCAGGAGACTCCCACAAATTGCAGGAGGGTTGGAAGGTCTCAATTAATTTCTTAGTGTGAAAACAGACGCGTGGCCAAGGGAGTGGAGGCGATTGCATCGCCACTATGGCAGTAATCCAGCAGTCAAACGTCTTCGCATATCCAAAATGTAAATACGTAATAAAAATATTGTGTGAGCATTACAATTCTAACAATTACATTAATAGCTGATGATAATCTGCACGAATAACTGGCAAACTCCTCAGATATTTATTGTGTACACATTTAAGTAACCACTTCCTGCAAGAAAGTTGAGTATGATAATTCACTTAAGATTTGTATGACAGTCAAGATATCGTTATAATACAGGACTGAAATAAAGGTCCTAATTCCAAAATTATTACTAAAAACACCATTATAATATACAAAACTTACATTATGCATGTAATATACCTAGTACCTATAATGAAAAAAATAGGAAAATGCAAAAAATACATCATAGCTGATGTTCATAGCAAACCGTTGAAGTTTGTCTCAGGAATCTGGTTACTTTTTCAACTACAAATATTTTCAAACGAAGTATCATGAATATGTAATAAATTTAAGCAATTCATAACCTTACTCTGGTGTTTAACTAATTATTTAAAGATTATCTAGCTCACTCTTATTTTTCTTCTTCCCGAAAATTCACTAGGTTTCCTTGGCCGCAGTTCGAACGGCAACATCGTTTACCATTGTTGTAAAGAAAGTGTACCAGTGTCTATGAGTATAAACATTTGCAGATTTAGCATAGGAAATGGGAAGTTTGTTCAAGTGATTCCACAAACATCGAGATGGCATCAGTTTTCTACAAGTAAGGTGTTTTAGTAAAAATTTCAAAAGCATCATGGAGGTAAGTTAGCACTGCGCATGGTTAGACTGTCATTAACCTGTTTAATTGGAAATTATGGCATTAATTTGCGACTTGGGAGGAAACACTTGCAAAATAGAGGTCTCGAGGTGTTGCTTCAATGGACGCTACCTCTTGACTGATGTTTATCCTGGATCATTGAACAGGTTAAAGTGCTTTTTCAGGAAGGTGGCCGCCATTCACGAGAAGTGGCCATTATGTCGCCGTTCGGTTGTTTACCCTATATCCACATTATTCACGGAAAGTTTGCCTACTATTATCAGAATTTTTCCTAGAGAATTATTCAATAATTTTCATATTTTTGTGACTGCATTTTTCATGATAAAACTATTAAAATAATGTTATAAAATCTTTAGCATTTAGAGGGTGTCTTTAGTGTTTGAACTATAAAATATGGCAGTTATAAGCGTTTTTAAGGGGTGTCAAGTATTCGCGGATTTTAGTAATTTGTGGGGGGGTTGAACTACCCATCCCCCTTGAATCCTGGGGTCCACAGTACATGTATATAAATGTATATGTTGTATTTGGGAGGGCTGATAGCCTATGTGGAAGGTTCTGAGGTAAGTGAAAGGAAGATGTTATTGTTTGGCAGGGGAGTTCCATTACACTCCCCCCACCCACCCACCCCCCAAAAAAACAAAAAGGACAACATGCAGTTGTGTTTCTGGGGTTGTTTCCCTCTTCTGCCTCATTCAACTTCTTATTGAGACTGTGTGTTTCTTTCTCATGAAAAACCTGTCCAACAACGTCTTTACATGCATTTTACAGTGTTCCAAGATGAGAGGCAGCATTGCTATTCAGTAGTTTGCTACAGCTTTGTTAGTGTGATATTTTTTTCAGGGACAAATTAACAATTATTGTGCGAGACCTTTGTTTCATAAGATTTCACTCGCTTAGCAATATCAGCTCCTCCAATGGTTTCTTTACAAATTATCAAAGTAGAAATTGTTTACTTGGGCAGCCCATACTCCTTTGCCAAACCAACCATTCAGACACCACTTTCATGTTTTTCTATTATTTCTTCTTGAATCTCAATACATTTTCATGCTCTTTGCCTTGCTAGAATCTCTAGCCTTCTTATGAAGAATGTTGGCTCACGTACAGCCTAATTACTTAGCCCTGGATTACAAAAAACATGTGTCAAGGACAAAGCTTAGCAGAGGTGTGCACTATGCAAGACCTGCACAGAGACTGAACCCTTCCTTATGTTTCAGCTGGGAACTGCAAACACATGACATACTTAATCCCATACATGTTTCAGCTGCTTGTACTTGATCATTAAATGTGGCATCTGTCAACCTACGTATGACTGTAGGGTGAGGTGTGAGGTGGGCGAATACCGACCGAGAGGGAACACCGACCGAATGCTCTAGTACGAAAACTATTTCAGATTGTGCGCTGCCACTCACCACCACATAGCACCCACCTCAGTGAACATGTGAGCAACAGGTTTCTCCCATCACCACATCTGTGCTTATCAGGTAAGATGATTGATTTTTTGGATGTCTGTTGTTATTTTCCACGGTTTTCATATAATGTCTCACATCGGTGAATATGGCATAATTGTTTCAAGTTAAGTTTGTTGAGAGAAAAAAGAAAAAAAAAATGGCGGTGTGAGGGAACATCGACCGCCAACACAGATGCATGAAATTTTGAATGTATTTTGAAATACTTGGAAAAACATTACAAAAAGTGACTGATTAAGTACATTAGCATGAAAATAAATAGTGGTGGTAAACTAGTGCACTTAAATGAAGTGGAGCAGTGTTTTTCTGTGCAAAGTTGAAGGCGATTTTTAGTGAATTATGATGCGATATCAGTGTCATTATGCTATAACAGGAAATTTGTTTTTTGGGGGTTCAACTTCACCTAATGACATTTAGTCTAAAGTCATTAAGTCTTTCAGATCTAGCATACTGCCTTCTTGGAAGGCTGATATCATGCCTCGCAAGTACTTCAGGAAATGGGAGTGCTTTCGAGTTTGTCCCGGAATTCGTGGCTAAGACCCAGAACCCCTCCGTGCACGATGACAGATTTGCCTCTTTTTCCATTCCCTCACAGAATGACTTTGTAGACAACAACCAGCAAGAGCTCTTACTTTGCCCTGTCAGAGCTTTACGGTGCTATCTTTACAGGACTTGTCATCTAACACTGGTTGGTCCAGAAAAGAAGTTCCAAGAAAACAATTTCATTCCGGATATATGAGGCGATTAAGCAGGCTTACTCCTCTCTTGATGGTTCTGTCACCGAGTCTGTGCAGGCTAGAACACATGATGTCAGGTGTAAGTTCCTCACTGGCATTTAAGAATAGCTTTTCTGTTCAAAGAATTTTGAATGCTGATTCCTGGTTACATCAATCCATTTTCACTTCCTTTTACCTAAAAGACATTCCCCACAGGTCTTTGGACACGTTTTCCTTGGGTCCTGTGGTGGCTGCCAAACAAGTTGTGTAATTTACCCAGTGCCCCTAACAAGGCGGTTTGTATTTGTGTGAAAGAGAGAATGAATGAGTTGGTTGGTCTCTTTCTTTCTCTTTGTTCCTTTCTTCTTCCTACATGCAGGTTGAAGAATACACACATAAGCTGGTAGTACTGGTCTGATACAAGTAAGGTAGTCATACTGATATTTATTTTGCCTTGTGTTTTTGAAATAAGCAAACCTGCTATTCAGTAGCAAATACTCCTCTTTCTCTAGCAAGGGATAGTGAGGAGTGATAGCAAACACCTGTGGCTAATATGGTTTATTTTATGAAGTCAGAATTTTCTTTGGTTCCCTGAATGCAATGAATCTGACCATGTATCGTTGTATTTCAACCCAGATGGCTAAGTTGTTAGATATCAGATTATCTTGTACTTCCCTCCAAGTATCCTATTGTTAAGACCAAAGGTTTGTTCCACATATGAATAAATTACAAATTTTTAATCAATTTATATTTTTCATAGCTAACAAACCTGAAGTCTTAACATTTTACTGCCCAACTCTAACTGCCCCTCTCTCTTTTTTTATAGTTCCTGGGTTGGGGAAAAAAATAAACGCGTCACGGAGTGTGGTCTCTGACCAGCTCTCACCTTGTACATGCAGGAATTGCCAGATCTCACAGATTCCTTGCTAACAATCTTTGACTGCTTTAACCAGTTACCAGCTGGCGATTGGAGATTATCCTATTGTTAAGACCTGAGGTTTGTTAGCTACGAAAAATACAAATTGATTAAAAATTTGTAATTTTTGTCTGCCAGAGTTAAGTTTGTTTTAACAAATAAATGTTAATTTTTTATTTACTTATCTTTCATTTCATCTTTTAATAATGTTGGGGGTGGCTAGGGTTATCATACGTATATGTTGATTTCAGGCCAAAAATTAAAAAAAAAAAACTATGTTTTTTATGAGTTTCAAAAATAAGGGTCAATGTTCCCCCCACTGCCAAAAAATTTTGAGGTGCAAAATATGATGCTTATTTTCTGAGTTGAGGATTTATGAGTACTTATACCATGGGCGAGCCATATTGTGTAGTTTGTTTTGGGTATAACATGGAATTTTTATATAGGTTTTTCTACTAATAGGTCAGTCTCCCCCCACCTCACCCAACTCCTGTACTCTGAATGAATATTGCCTGTTTGTCTGTCTGTCTATGTTTCTCTTTCTAAGGTGTTTCTCCATCTTGGCTATTTCTCTCTCTCAGGTATTTTTTGTCTTGCCTCTTTCTTGATAGTTTATTTCTTCATGCTTCTCCCATCTCATGAGAAAATATTCTCTTCTGCAATCCTTTTGGGAGTGTTCATTTCTAAGGGCTTGAACCCAAGTAGTGATCAAGATATTTCAGACTTTATTATTATTTCCACAAATCTGTGAAACCTCCAAGCTTGGGTTTGTTTTAGTTTTGAGGAGAACAACCAGGATTATCTTTAAACCACTTCTGGAATTGTCCTCATTTGAATGATTCCTAAAACTCATTTTGGCTCAGGACTGCTCAATGTGCCAGTTAACTTGCTTCATGCCTTGGCAAGCACTGTTGCACTTGAAGAATTGGTTGTTCAACAAGCTTCTCCTTTGACCCAGATTTCACAAGCAAAACACAGTACTAATCCAATCTCGAAGACATAGGAATTGACAGTTGCACTTTTTGTCACATTTGTTTATTTCTTCTTCTCAGGGAGATGGGCAGTCAGGTTTTAACTCTTAACAACCTCCAAAACTCTACTCGCCTTCTAAATTCTACCTTTAAATATGAGTAACTAGAAGACACAAACAGCTAAGAAACAAACAGCACACAAGATGAGAAGTTCATTCCCTTTTATGGCCTTTGAATATAATTTGGAGTTTTCTGGCACCCTTTACCATACCATAGCAAGGCCATTATCTTTCTTCTTCCCAGCTTTTCCCCATTTTTATTTGGGGTCGCCGTTGTGAATAAGGGATTTTGATGAAGGAAAAATCTATTTCTGGGCAAGGACCTGTGTCGCCAAGTGAAATGTCCCTTTAGCACACATTTCTAAGGTATAAATATTGCTATAATACCAGAGAAAAAGCTAATATGGAAATGCCAGAGTATTCTAGCTCGCTCACCTTATTTAAGGTGTCAGTATGGTTTCTGGGGTGAGTGAAACCACTACCAAAGGTCCTTTGCCATTCAGATTCATCCTTCTTCAATATCCCTCATCTACAGAGGAGCCGATCTAAGGCCCACTACTCGCTACCGTTACGGCTAGTGCCTCTGACGTCATTCCATTTGATAGCACGACCCACACCACACATATTTTTCTTCTCTGTGTTGTGTTTTCTCGTGGAATTCTTTCACCACTGTCATGGAACATCAAGCTGTTGCTGCATCCAAGTTAAGTACTGCTATTAATGGTTGACACTATTTAGGGGCTGCCCTTGGCACGTTTAACCGAATTATTTAGGTTTTTATAAGATGGCGTCCCGTGCGGCGCCGTCCCCGCGCCACCATACTCGGCTCGCTCCCTCGTGTTACCTTGTTTCGTGTCCCATTCAGTCCCCTATACCATTTGGGCTCGATTCTTTGTTTAGCAGTACCTTCCTATGATTTCAGTGATGCATTTATTGATGTTTTTGTTATTTTATCCACACAGGGGATGTTGTCCGAGCTCGCGCTCAGCTCGTAGCTTTCACTAAACTTGCATTTAATGGGTGCAATTCATGAGCATCTTGGTGATTTTTCACTGGGTTTATTAATGCTGCTGACAAGACGGAAACAAACATTCTTTATTCTCCTTATCATAAATTTCATTCTCCAGCATCTCTTTGATACTCCTCTAAGGCTTGGTATTCTTGAGTATCTGCCTCCACACCTTAGGTTGTTGATAATAATTCAACTTAATTCTCTTGCAAGCTGTGTGTTACTTACAACCCACTGCTTTACATGCCTATGGCCTACAAAGATCAGATCCTATTCCTCTTCAATCCATAACTTACTGCATTTCTAACAATTTGCAGTTTGCCCAAATGCTTTGATCTCCTTTCTCCTCCTTTGTAAACTGTTAATAGGCAACTACAGCCAGTTCCCGGTTATCGGCGGACTCGGTTATTGGCAACCTGGTTTTATGATGCTTGTCTAGCACCATAAAATCTGCAATTTATGGGGCCATAATGGGACGAGTTCCGGCTATTGGTGCCATAAGGGTACTTGAGGCACACCATAAAAGAAGGCGCCATAAACACCCTTATGGTGCGTCATAAGAACCCTCATGGCACCTTAGGGTGCCTTATGGCACCGGTAACCGGAACTCGTCCCGTTATGGCACCATAAAATCACTGAGTTTCAGTTAATGGCAGTTTTCGCTTATTGGCTCAACCCGGGAACAGAACCTCTGCCAATAATTGGAGAGTGTCTGTCTGTCTGTACGTTGAATGGGTTATGTAGTGAAGAACCAAAACACTTTGAATAGCATAAAACATGTCTTCATACAATCCCATTTATCATGTAGCAACTTTTGTCCTCATCTCTTCTCAACCCTGTTTTTTTTCCTTCTTCATATACTATTTCAAATGAGGAGGAAATAAGCATAGACATAGGTTTGATTATATTCAGTACCAGCCTTTCATATTGAAGATACCCAGTCATAAATTCCTATGACTGGGTATTTCTTGTTATAAAAATAAACCAAAATAGATTTGTATAAAATAATAAATTTTCCTTGAAATGGGTTAAAATTTAAAGTAGTGGTTTAAAGATAAGTAAATCATGTTCTGGCCAAAGGTACATCAAAATTTGTGTAGGCTAATGTGCTGTAATTTTGTTCTGACCAAGTTCTGAGGATAAATGATCTTGCCTGGTTCATATTTATTCTGACCAAGTTCTGAGGATAAATGAGTTTGCCGGTTTAGTTTAGCCATAGGTAAAACGAGAGGTGCCATTAGTCAGTACTGATTGTAACTTTTTAATACAGGGCTAACATGAGTTTATGCAAATACTTCCTCACCTCTTAATTGATTCTTTTTCTTGCAAGTAAACTAGGTAATTTTCATGATTAGCTAACAGTGGTACTGAATGGCCTTGAATATATATGGTAATTAACTGTGAATGTTGTTGGGCAACATTTACTCGCGATCACTGAACTGTTGGGAGTTATTTCCATCCTGCCACCTCATCACAGAATTGTTGAATCAGGAGTTATGACTAGGCCTATGCCTATGACTGGTGAATCATGAATACTTTTGATGGAGGGAGTGACTTTTAGCACTAATAATTTTAAATCCTTCATGTGCATCTTATAAATAAGCCTACTTCTGAAGGGGGCAAGATTCAAATAGGCTTCTCTCTCTGATGGAGAGGGAGAAGGTTTCAAAAATGCATAAATTTTTTATCGTTCAGCAATTAAAGAATACATTTGATTGGGGGTGCTTAATTCATATCAGCCTAATCGCTCCATCCTCTTTCCCCTACACATATCCCTGACTACTCCAACATCACGTATCCATCTTACTGGCCCAAGAGCAGTGCTAATGATACATATATGGTTATTTTAAGAATTCGTCTAACCAACAAATAAAATCTTAAAATGCTATCTTTATAGAACATTTTCTGCTCAGCATTACTATTTCTTTCATTTCCCAAAATATTTACATAAACTCGTGTTACACCCCATATATCAGTAATTATTCCATATTAGTTGTTATTTAATATACTGCAATTACCTCAAGGTTTAATGACAGGATATGATTGCTTGGTATCCAGAGGGGGCGGGGGCCCCTGGCAACCGGACAGTCATAAAAAATGTTTGACTGCAAGTGTTGTTCTGCATGAAGGATTAGGTCATGGAGATTACCAATCAAATTTCCACTGGCCAAATTAGTTTGATTAACATTAATCTAAGGATAATCTTTTTAATTTATTGTTGACTTTGGAATGAAAATTATTACAATTCAATAGCTGTTTTAACATGTCTCACCTGGACATTTTCAGATTAGTTTGTTTGTTCGTTCATTTGTATGTACTGTGTTTTTACGTTGCATGGAACCAGTGGTTATTAAGCAACGGGACCAACGGCTTTACGTGACTTCCGAACCACGTCAAGAGTGAACTTCTATCACCAGAAATTTTCAGATTTGTTATTCCATTACTATTTACCTGATGTGATGGGTTTTGGAAATTGCTACATCTCATTGCAAGGAACAGATTTAGCAATAGTAAATACAGCTCAGCTTTAGTAGCTTTATCAGCGTCCTCAATCCCTTTAACCCCCAATGGATGGAGAGCATTAATAGTATATGCCATAGATTTGGAGGAATTAGGCAGGAAAGAGGTTCCATTACTTCTATGGCCCATAAATTCACTATTAGCTACCTTACTAAAAGTAAGTTGCAGTTCTTTGAAATCTAATAACTAAAAATGAAAATTCTGATGAAATTTTCCCTATGTACTGATTTATTTCAAAGTTTAGCATTCACCATTGGCTGAAGTTGGGACACTCACAGAAGATAACTGTTCAACTGTCCGTACTGGCCTGCATTCTTTGGATACAAGAGATTTAGATATTTGATGAATACTGTAATCCACATGACCCAGTCAAATGAGTGTGCCTAAATCGAAACAATGATATATTTAACACTCTTTGGCACTAAGAAAACTGCCATAGTCCAATGATGGAGTTGATCTATTTTAATGTCTTCATTACATTCAATAAAAATTTTGTGCACTGGCAAATGTACTTCACAGTACCCTATCAGAGGGGTGGGCATTTGGATGAAATTATTTCTATCTGGGTTGCCAAATGTTATATGCAGCTACTGCAAGTTTCACTTTTTTTTTTTATTTGTCCTAGCAACTATGACCTTTAAAGACTACACAGTACCTCATGTTCCACAAGAATTTTGAAAACATGGGTAGGAGATGTTGAGCAAGTCTTGACCTCATTATTTTCACAGCTCATCCACAAAAACAATCTGCTTTTGGCCTCCTTGGTACTTTAAGCTACTGACTGTCGACAGCAACTGGCTGTGATAAAACTGAATAAACTGGAATGCACATAAAAAAATGGAGTTATATTTCACCTCAAGTCTAAGTGTTGGGAAAAGGTTGCAAAGAACCTTTGGTAATATGTATTTCTGCAGTGTAACACGCACACAAAATGGTTGGAAGTATTCATCAGAAAGTTATACAAGCTAGCTGTACTAGTCTGTTAAGCTAAATATATACTATACTCTTATGGGGGATGGCCCAAATGGTTTATTTTGCATACAAGGAGTAAAGCTATTAACTAAATAAATTTAATAAACTATAATACCGCAGTTTAATAAAGCAACTGACTACAAATGTTGAGGATCTTGACATTTCTTTTAAGGATTTGTGTCCAACACTGCTTGTCATTTGTGCTGATCCACAACAGCATTCAAAACAAAATATACATAATTCTTAAAGTGGTATTGTAATATCTTCAGACTAGAACAGGGTCATGATGGGTAATCATTAAGGAACCATGAGTTTAAATAGGTGGTCCTATTCTCAGATGAGTGGGCACCACTTCTAGAACCGATAACTGCTCTATCCCTACTGAGGGTTTAATCCACTTGAAAGTGCTGTTCCCCCGTCCATAAATTTTGTCTATTTATATCACTATTGTTCAAAAGAATTTTAATTTTTAATTTCTTTATATTTGTTGCAGACTTGGTGCTTTATCTGCATCTTTATTTCTTTTAATCCCCATTTAAGCAGGGATCCACCGTAGATCAACATTTACACCTTGCTTCATTTACATACAAAAGTGAATTGTGGTTTAAGTGTTTCTATGGCACTTTTAGAATTAATAAAATTAAAATTCATATATAATCCTCACAAAATAACAATGAACCACTACATTCTTTCAAAAGTTTTTCTTTCACCAAAACACAACAAGGAGTATTCTGACAGTGTAATGTAATAACAGCAGGAATAAAACTCAACTGTTATCAATGCCTACTAAATCCTTCAAATATATACTATAATAATTAAATCTTAAGTATAAAAACATGTTTTTTATGAATAAAATGCCTGGACGCTTTAACTTCTTTAAGCATGTATAACATTTAATAATTCCATCATAAATGTTGAGACAAGGTTCAAAACAAGAAAGCAAGCAATACAGGCATAACTGGTTAACCTCACCTTCTGGGCAATCTGTAGTACACTTCTTTTCAAAATAAGTTAACAGCAAAACAGTTAATGCCAACTCACCTTCAGGGCTTTGGGAGTCCTGAAAAAAAATATGACCTCCTTCAACAAGAATAAGAAAATATATGAAGCCATTAAAGACAGCATATTAAGTATGAGGGAGGGTTAAGGAAGTATAATTGCTCTGGTAAATGGTCATTCATATAATCACAGACAATCAATAATTACGTAGTGATAAGTGAACACTCAAAATACTAGCACATTCCTATTAGTAGATGATGGGTAAGTAGTTTGTCAGCAAAGCCAACAAAATTGAGATGAAAAAACAATTTCTGGGCTCCAGCTCTAATCGTGTCGCTTGCGCGAAATATCCTTTAATCTATTATTTCTAGGGTAAATGTACTAACACATACCAGAGAATAAATAAAATAAAGAAAAAGGTCAGTATGACTGACTCGCTCACCCTCTAGGAGGGTGTCGGTATGAACACTAGGCGAGTGAGACCACTACCACGAGCCAAATGCCAATAGAAATCTCCCACTACAAAACCCTCCAAGAGGGGAGCCGTCCCACAGAGGGAGCAGCTCGTACTACTACTACACCATCCCACGCTTGCGACTGCTGCGCCTCTAGTGGCCATCCTTTTCAGTTAGCACTCACGAGCACACGTGCTATTTTTCTCTCTGTGTATTTTGTGCCATTTCTTCGGATTTTTCGATAATGGAGCGTGCAGCTATTGCAGCAGCTAAGTTAAGTACTCAGTATTTTACGGTTAGCGAGTCTTTTCCGTCCCCGAGACGGTATTTGCCGTTTTTAGGTATAGATACGTTCTCGGGGGCTGGAAGCATGGCAGCATGGTCCTGCCGCATGTTGGGTTCGTTCTTGGTCTCCCATACCTAGAACATCCCTTATTATTTTACGCTCTATTTTGATTATCCGCCTTTTTTTACGTCTACTCAAGTGTTATACGTGTATGTGTTTCACCTTATGTAGGCTTTTCTATCCAGACCCTAGTTCAGGTTCCTTGTATCGGCCCCGACTAGCTTTGAGTGTAGACTTGCCTTCGGGCTAGTCGCAGCACTCCCTGGGATTTTTTTTTCTCCTGCTATTTTAACCTTCTGTCTTTCATTTTCATTATATATTATATTTTTATGTTTGGTTATTGTTAGGTTAGTTGGCGTCTGGCTTAGCCTAGGTCCTGGCTTCATAGAGCCTTGTTACTACCGCTGATCAGTTGGTTTTCGCCCTATGGGCCTATATGCTACCGCTTTTCAGTTCTAGTTGCTTCCCGATAGCTTCTCTCTGATCAGTTGGTTGGCCTAGGCTTGGTTACCGTATCTTAGTTTACCGCCTCGTGGTCACTACGTGATCACGGGTCAGCCAGGCGCCTGCCAGTCCCCTTCCCCCTCTCCCGCTCTCCCATAGAGTCGGGCGGGGGTGGGTCGGTCTGTCCTTGGCCGCCAGGCATGCCCGAGCCTGCTCCCCCTTCCCTTCCCCTCCACCGGAGGGGCCTGGGTTGAGGTCCAGACAGTCCCTGACTGGTTCCGCGACCTCTACCGCTTCTCGGCTCGGCCCCCCCGGGTGGTGGGTCCGTGTGGGGGGCTCTGGCCTTTCCCCCCCTCCTCCGTTACTTCCTTGTCGCTCCGGCACAGGGTTAGCGCGAGTCTGCTATGTCATCTCTCACCCTTCCCCCCTTACTAGAGCTCCTCCCTACCGGAGTCCTGGTATCCAGCGGAAGGGTATAGTCCACCATAGTTGGACCGGAGCATACAATAGGTCTTTACTAACCGTACCGTTATTGCTGAGTTACTACACTCCGCTTCACTGGACCTAGTCCGGTTACTTGCATGTAGGTTTAAGTTATCTTTAAGTTTATCTTAAGTTTCTTAAACCATCCCCACCCCTCCCTTAGTATTTACCGGATCTCTCCGGGGATTATAGCCTATTCAGGCCATGCAGGGAGGGGTTATGCCCAAATTTTTTCCGAGCTCCGCCATGTAACGGAGTTCTTTTGTCCTTAGTCTGTAAGTGTTCCCCCCTTTAAGATACTCATGTGTCTTCCCACTTACAGGCCACCAACTGTGAGCATCCGGGATGTTCCGCTACACTTCAGGACCCCTGTGGACACGAAGTTTGCCGGTTCCCATGCTCCATGCGCGACTCCGCACTGGGGACATCCAGGTCTGGTACCATGAGACGTGTACCATATGTTTACGATCTGGTGAGCCAGCTTTTGGAAGGCGTAAGTATTCCATCTCGCATGCCGCTCCGCCTCTTTTACTTCTTAAGTTTTCATCATTACTTTAACTTAAGGCATCTAGTTTAAGTTATATCCTAAGTTTTAGTTTTAAGTGGTTCTTAAATCTAAAATATATCCTCTCTTACAGGCTCCGGCAGTAAGAGATACGGCATTGGCTACCCTGCGGGCCTGGGTCGGAGGTTTTGGCAAGAACGCCGCCAAGGGTCAGCCCTAACATTCTGGATAGAAGCGTTTAGCTTTGTTAATCTTCCCCGGAGGCAAGGCGACTGGATACGTCGATCCGGTAGAGGCGGACCCCTCTATTGCTTTATCCAACAACAGCTGGCGGCCTCCTTGACTGAAACAGACCAGGATATCTCCACGGATGTCGCAACCCTGGATATAAATGTTGAACCTATGGTAGGTATAGACGACCTGTGGTCGAGGTAAGTAATGCAGGTACCCAAGGGTCCCCTTGGGAATGACTGTTTTTCTTCTACCCCTGCAACTTCACCATCTTCCCAGGCTTTTACCGGTGATGAGTTATATACTCCTCCAGAGGCTTCGGTTAGGCCTAAGATCAAGTCTAAACATATGACCTTGACTAAGACGTCATCGTCCTCGAAGAAGACGTCCGTCTTCTTCTTCGCGTAAGTCTCCGGCTCGTAATCCCGGCTCAGACAGGTCTAAAGGGTCTAGCTCCGGCTCAAAGTCCTCAAAGAGTAAACCTAAGGAGAAATCCCGTACCCCGGCAGTATCACCAGTTCCACTACCTTTGGTGCCTATTCAGAGTCTCCCCTCCACCTCCTCAGCAGCTCCGGCTCTGGACACCAATGCTGGCCTGTTGCAACAGGTGGGCGACTTGGTAGGCTCCCTTAAGACGAGTATGGAACATATGATATCTCGCCTGTCGGATAGGATAACTTCTCAGGATACCATTATAGCCGGCCTAAGAGAAGCCCCCCTTGCCTCTCCCTCAACCTCTAACACTAGTGGATCTCAGCCTTCCCCCACGTTATGACTCGCTGCCCGCTTTCTCCATGAACAATCCTTGGAGAGTAGCGTCATATGCTCCCTTCCAAGATGGTCTCATCTCCATACCGGAGTTTGGAACTCGAAGAATAGAGGACTTCGAGTTCTACCCGGAAGGCCTACAGCCTCCCTTCATAGGCTACGCTAGGCTCACGCCTTCGGCTATGGTTAGAGATGACAGGGTACCAAAAGGAGACAGTCCTCTATTCTCGGGCCACCAGGCCCAACGTGAATGGCTTAGATGTCTAGATGACATGGACTGTTCAAATACCAAGATCCAACCATTCAAAAGTCCCTTTACCATTTTCACGATGGATGAAGGTACCCCGCTCCTTTCCTTACCAAGATAGCGAGGTCGACCATCTCAGCAGCTCAGAAAGGGGAACCCATGCCTCAGCTGAAAGAAGCAGACCCCACTTCTCCGTTGCTCCCGTCAATTGGAGAATTATGGGAGGACTTGCCTAACACTTTCACAGTTGGCAAACTCAAACCTGACTGTGCTATGGAGCAGTTTGGTGAAAAGCTGCCCAGGCTCCCGGATAGTCTTATTCAAGCGGAGTTTGACTCGAAAACAAGACTAGCCAGGTCAATCAACCTGATGGCTATGTCCGAGGTAGCAACCATGGCTTATGGTTCAGAACCAATTTTTAAGCTTATGACCAAAGCCCTGACTCAAACGGTTGCAGTCAGACATGTTTGAGTTTGCCACTGCTAGAACAAATTGCAGGAAGCTGATTGTATTGCTTGAGGCAACCATTCGGCATGAACCGAATAGGTTACTTTCTTCTAATATCTGGGGCGCAGATCTCTTCCCAGAGGCTATGGTAAAGGAAGTACAAGCAGAGGCTACGAGGTTGAACCAAAGCCTTAAGGACCGTTGGGGTCTTATGGCTAGGAGAAGGCAAGGACTTGACACCAAAAAGGTAAGGGACAAAGGAAGCCTAGACGTTTCCAACCTTACCAAAAGAAGCAGCCGCGCTTCCCTCAACAAGTTCCTACAGTGCCGTTAGTGCAGACAGCTCAGCCCTCCACGTCTAAAGGCAATCACAGCCTATTTATGTGATATCCCCTCAGCCTCAACCCTCCACCTCATACGCCATCTCTCCAGCCTACAATCCAGCCTTCGAGAGTCAAGCTTCTCAGAAGTATGACCGCTCGAACAAGGGAGGCAGAGGTAAGCGGTCCTTTCGTGGGAGAGGATCGGGAGGTCCCTTCAATAGGGGAAAGCACTTCAGAGGAGGTCGAGGGGGTTACCAGAACCAATGAGGAACTTCAGGTAGGAGGGAGGCTGTTTCACTTTCGCCACCGGTGGAACTTCAGCCAGTGGGCTCAGAGCATAGGTGTCAAAAAGGGCTGGGTTGGAGCTGGTTGACGAACCCACCTCCATCCAGACCTTTCCGTCAACTTCCTTCCAAGGAATTGACAGAGTACGCAGAGGACCTCCTTCAGAAAGGAGCTCTAGTCAAAGTCAAGAGGTTAAAATTTCAAGGTCGCTTGTTCAGCGTGCCAAAGAAAGGCTCAAACAAAAGAAGGGTAATCTTAGACTTGTCCCGCTTAAACTTAGCCATCCGCTGCGACAAGTTCAAGATGCTCACGATCTCACAGGTGCGGACCTTACTTCCCCGTGGGCCGTCACCACATCTATCGATCTTACAGACGCCTACTATCATATCCCTATTGCAAGACACTTCCGTCCGTATCTGGTTTCAAGATAGGAGACCAGACGTTCTCCTTCAAGGTAGTCCCGTTCGGGCTCAACGTGGCACCCAGGGTGTTCACGAAGCTAGCGGAAGTAGTAGTGCAACAGCTCAGGGCTCAAGGGATTATGGTAGTAGCGTATCTCGACGATTGGTTGATCTGGGCCCCATCAGTCGAGGAATGCAACAAGGCCACACTGAAAGTGATCCAATTCCTAGAATACTAGGATTCAAGATAAACAGATCCAAGTCCAGACTCCCCACCCCAAGAGTCAAACTTTCAGTGGCTAGGCATTCAATGGAATCTATCCTCACACACTCTGTCGATTCCATCCACCAAAAGGAAAGAAATAGCGAAGTCAGTCAAGCAATTTCTAAGTCACAAACTAGCATCGAGGAGAGCTCAGGAAAGAATCCTCGGCTCTCTCCAGTTTGCTTCAGTAACGAACATCTTAATGAAAGCCAAACTGAAAGATCTAACCAGGATCTGGCGCTCTCGAGCAAATGTCAGGTCCAGGGACAACGCTATCCTCTAGTACCTCTGATTCTAAAGAACCGGCTTCGGCCGTGGGCAAAAGTCAAGAATCTGTCAGTGTCAGTCCCTCTTCAGTTCCCTCCACCAGGGATTACCATCCACACAGACGCGTCCTTAAGCGGCTGGGGAGGGTTAGGGTAACCAGGTCAAAAAGGTGCAAGGAATTTGGTCACCCCAGTTCCGTCAGTTCCATATAAACGTACTGGAGGCAATGGCAGTCTTCTTGGACTCTGAAAAGATTACGCCCACCAAGGTACTAACCCACATAAAGCTAGTCTTGGACAGCGCAGTGGTAGTACATTGCATAAACAGAGGAGGCTCCAAGTCACGTCATCTAAATCACGTCATGATAGCCATCTTCACCCTGGCAGACAAATTCAGTTGGCATCTTTCCTCCACCCACTGAGCTGGATAAGAAACGTCATAGCAGAACGCCCTATCCCGATCAGTACCCTAGAGTCGGAATGGTCTCTAGACGAGAGTTCGTTCCAATGGATCCTTCAAAGAGTCCCAGGGCTACAGGTGGATCTCTTCGCATCACAAGCAAACCACAAACTACCGTGTTATGTAGCCCCCAACCTGGACCCTCTGGCTACGCCACGGACGCCCTGGCTCTGGACTGGAACAACTGGGAGAAGATTTACGTCTTCCCTCCAGTGAATCTCCTTATGAAGGTCTTAGACAAACTCAGGACATTCAGGGTCAAGTGGCTCTAGTAGCCCCAGACTGGCCGAAGAGCAATTGGTACCCGCCCTGATCCTGGAACTGGGTCTTCGTCCCCTTCGGATCCCCAGTCCCAAGCTCTCCCAGTCAGTACAAACGAAGACTGTGTTCGCTTCCTCAGGGATTCTCAAAACCCTAACTTTATGGATTTCATGAAGTTTGCGGCAAAAAGAGATGCGAATATTGACCCTCAGAATATTCTTTTCCTGGAATCCGATATAAAAGGGATTCAACTTTGAGGCAGTATGATGCGGCCGTCAAAAAGTTAGCAATCTTCCTGAGAGAGTCTGATATCAGAATCATGACAGTTAATTCTGCTATATCCTTTTTCAGATCTTTATTTGAAAAGGGTTTAGCAGCTAGCACGATTACGACAAACAAGTCAGCATTGAAAAAGATATTTCAATTTGGATTTAACATAGACTTGACAGATACCTATTTCTCGTCTATTCCTAAAGCATGTGCTAGACTTAGGCCCTCTGTCAGGCCTACGTCAGTTTCATGGTTCTTAAACGATGTTCTAAAACTGGCTTCCGAAACGATAATGACACATGCTCGTTTATGATGCTCCTAAGAAAAACTCTGTTTTTATTAAGCCTGGCTTCAGGAGCAAGAATTTCAGAACTGTCGGCTTTATCCAGAGATCCGGATCATATTCAATTCCTTCCCACGGGGGAAAGTGCTACTTTCTCCGGAACGTAGCTTTTTATAGCAAAGAATGAAGATCCTTTGATGAGGTGGGAACCTTGGAAGGTACTACCCCTTCCACAAGATGTTTCCCTTTGTCCGGTTTCAACCTTACGAGCCTTTCTATCCAGGACCTCCTCTCCTCATCGGGGCCCCTCTTTAGGAGGGAAAAACGGTGGTACTTTATCCACTAAAGGCATCAGGCAACAAATCCTGTACTTTATCAAACAAGCCAATCCTGACTCTTTCCAAAAGCACATGATGTCAGGGCAGTAGCCACCTCAATTAATTACTTCCAACATATGAATTTGCTGATTTAAAGAAGGTTATACCGGATGGAAATCGCCGACAGTGTTCAAACGTCACTACCTTAAGTCCTTGGAAGCTCTGAAATTCCCAGCAGTAACAGCGGGTAAACATAGTTTCCCCTGACCTCTAGCTAGATTATAGTAGAAGTTGCAGTCCTCCTTTCTACCTGCCTCACCCAACAGTTCGTCTATTCCTGCCTTGTTCATTAACATTTACCTTGTGTCTTAGCTGCTTTATGATTGTATAAGTGCCCCCTTCTGCTCGGATTAGGGACACTCACATATGATTACCATTACTGATCTCATAGATGTTATCCCCTTATTTTTATGCTAGGGGATACATCATAATGCAATGGTTACGGGTTTTGTATATTAAGTCATATACATTCCTAAGATATTTTATTTTATCATTGATCAAATATTTATGTAAATTTATACTAATTGCTATTCTATTTTTGATACATGTTGTTACACAGATTTATTGTGATAGGTAATCATTGTACCTATAGTATATATGTAAATTACCTTATATTATTAACATAATTAGATTTAAGGGTAATTTAAGCATAATTCTGATTTTGCTTTACTGTGTACTTGTATCTTTTTAGCAATTATATTCATTCTTTTATTTTGTATCTTTCATTTGAGACCTATTTTGTTTTATTATATTTTATTTTACTTGTTTACAATCTTGTGCTGTTTCTCTGGTACGATTCGCGCAAGCGACACGAGCTGAGCCCAGAAAAAGGATTTTGACGTAAGGAAAAATCTATTCTGGGCGATTGGCTCGTGTCGCCAGCGAAATACCCCCCCCTACCCATCCCTTCGCTCAAGATTGTCTGACTAACTTTCAGGATGGCCACTAGAGGCGCAGCAGTCGCAAGCGTGGGATGGTGTAGTAGTAGTACGAGCTGCTCCCTCTGTGGGACGGACTCCCCTCTTGGAGGGTTTTGTAGTGGGAGATTTCTATTGGCATTTGGCTCGTGGTAGTGGTCTCACTCGCCTAGTGTTTCATACCGGACACCCTCCTAGAGGGTGAGCGAGTCAGTCCATACTGACCTTTTTGCTTTATTTTATTTATTTCTCTGGTAGGTGTGTTAGTACATACCCTAGAAATAATAGATTAAAGATATTTCGCTGGCGACACGAGCCAATCGCCCAGAAATAGATTTTTCCTTACGTCAAAATCCTTTTAAACCTCCACTCTACAAGAGAAAGATGTGTAAATAAAATTCGGTACAAACATGCCAGATTACCAATTGTAAATACTGATAGTAAAAGAGACAAAAATGATATTGTTATGATACAATAAAGTTTGTTCATACTTACCTGGCAGATATATATAGCTGTATTTCTGAAGTCCGACAGAATTTTAAAAACTTCCGACACACGCATTGGTCGGCCAGGTGGTTAGTACCCATTCCCGCCGCTGGGAGGCGGGTATCAGGAACCATTCCCATTTTCTATTCATAATTTTTATTTCCACTGTCCCCTGAGGGGAGGTGGGTGGGTACTTGATTATATATATCTGCCAGGTAAGTATGAACAAACTTTATTGTATCATAACAATATCATTTTGTTCATGAAACTTACCTGTCAGATATATATAGCTGAATCCCACCTTTGGAGGTGGGAGGGGACAGAATAGAAGGATTTTAGGAAACAAATGCATGCAGATGATTTACATCTTGGTTCCACCTGTTAGCATAGCTGGCTTCGTGGTTACTGCCACGTAAGTCTGCTTGTGCTAACTAGAGTTGCCAGCGAGGTAGAGACCTATATAGCTGGTGCACTCCCAGATGATCTGTCAACAGGGGCGAGACCACGACGTGACTAGACCATATTGACCATACCATGAGGGCTAAGAAGTAAAATTAAATATATATATATATATATATAATATATATATATATATATATATAATAATATATAATATATATATATATATATATATATCACCACCTGACCAACCTATTAGCCAAAGTTAAGGTGTTTTAACTAAGGCTTAAGAGTTAAGAAGTCGCCGTTGTCGGCGACTCATCAACTAAATTAAGAGCTCTTCCTAACCATTTTCTACAGGATAGGATGAGGTACTTCTTGCCCCCAAGATTGTGTCTGCAGACAGTATGGCCCTAGCGAGCAGCAGATCTCATGCCATGCCATCTTTCATCTCGCAGGGAGTGTGAAGTGAACACAGAGTTGCTTCGCTAAAACATGGTACTCAGGATGTTACCGAGTTCCATGCTCTGTTGAAATGCTTCCGAGGCCGCGCCCTCACCTCGTGAGCATTTAGATAAAAAGATTTCAAATCTTTGTGCAAACACAATGAAGGAGCATTTTTGAAAGAACTCCTTAACACTAAAGCCAGGGTGTTCTTCGATATGGGCAAGTCTGGTCTTTTTCGGAACACTGCAGATTGCCCGAATGACTTCGACTTTCTTGAGTTTTATGTAGATAAAAACTGAGAGACCCGACAGGGCACAGGACTCTCTCTGGCTCCTGCCCACTAACTTGTGCCATCCTTGCTTCAAGCTCCTGGCCCAAGGACAAAACGGGTTTCCATTCTTAGGCCACAACGGAAGGCTTAGAGAGCACACCGCCTTGTCTTCTCTAAAGCCAAAACTTGTGACGATGGCTTAAAATTTCACTAACCCTCTTTGTCGTATCTAGGGTGGTTAGAAGAAGGCCTTCCTGATCACATGCAAAAAGTTAACAGGTAGGAGAGGTTCGAATGCTTAACATCAAGAACTTCAGACTACGTCTAAGTCCTATTGAAAGCTTCGATCTGGACATGCACAGTCAGTCCGTCTGTACTAAAGTCAGGTGAACGACCAGTTGACCAGTCAGACGAATCAAGGACAGCAAGGCTGTACCCTGAAGACCATAAGGCACTATTCTTCGCTGAAGGATGAGTGTTCTGGACTGCCTGGGCGATTCAATCTAAGCAAACCTTGGGGGTGTATCAACGCAACCCAACGTCGTCAGCGAATCAACTCCTGACTCGAGCTTCTGGTGCCAGGAGAAAGGAGCGAGGAGCAAAAAGGCGATTCAGTCCCGAAGGAAGAATGCCTGACAGTCCAACCTGGTCTCATGTTACACGATCATCGGGGGTGTATAAACGCAAATGACTTCGTCAACAAGAAACTCAGGGCTACTATATGTCGCCTGACCTCGCACGAGTGTCTGACTCCGAGAAAACAGTGAGACAAAAAGTAGATGGTGAGCGAGTTTCGAGATTCCACAGAACTCAAAGATCGTGAAGGGCTTTTGTTGTTTGACAGACGCAAATCTCTGAGCCCAAAGGCCGTCAACAACATATTTGCATATTCTTTAATAGTTGTGACTGCCAGCTTATCCCATTCTTCAGACGGAAAAGGAAGACGGTAATCTTATTCCTGTCAACCTCTCGATAGTCTGAACGTAGTCAGACTCAGAGCGGAGAGGTTATAAGTACCTTTCGAGTTAGAGTAGACCGACTCTCTCGGAAAAGGTCCTTGGAAAGTGAACTAAGAAGTATGTGACCTCTGTGAATCCAGGATTCTGAAGGCCAACATGGGGCGATCAGCGTCATGTCGCTCCCTGTGATGGTCATAAATCCTCTTATTACATTTCCTAAGCGATTGAAAAAGGGGAAAAAGAGACTAAACATCCATCCCCGTTCAATATCATAGGATGGCGTTTAATGGTACCGATCCCGGATCGAGAATAAGGGAGCAGAGAAGAAGCCGCCTCTTCGTCCTCAACATATCGAAGAGAGAATGAAAGGGCGTCCCTAAAGTCTACACAACTCTCAACTTACTTCTAAAGAAAGATTCCACTCGGAAGTGAATAGTTGCTGCCGTCGATCGAGGCGATTCGTACGGACTTTTGCAATCCTGTAACGAACCTGTAGAGGATCGTTACATTTTACGCCTGTTGTTATAATAGGCTCTTTCTCGTAAACTCGAACAAGGACCGAGAGAAGATACTTCTTAAGATATTGAGAGAGCTGTGGAATATCAGAGTTGATCTGGACCACTGGTTCCCAAAAACTCGTTTCGAGGACTGGAGGGACTACCGAATCGCTTTTACTTCTTTCAGATTAAGATCCAGGACATCTGAAACCCTATCCAGATGTCCGGCACCTTCTTTCTATCACCTCAGGTGATAGAAGCACTGAGAGATGTTCAGAATCATTCCTAGATCTTGAATAATATTTCAGTTTCCGGTAGGAAAAAACTGTGGTCTGAATTGCAGTCTATTCGGGGAAACAAACTTCTTCAGGAAGGAAATGGTCCCCAGCAAGCTCATCCATTCCCTCCCCGAGTATGCTTACTTCCCTAAATAAGGCTGCGCTTTGCCTAAGCAGGAGAGCAAATAAAAGTGCAATGTTGCGGTAGACTCGTAGTTCCATACCGTGCGGTAACGAGCACCGAAAGGATTAAGAGATAACTCTGTTGAACATAGTTAAGGCAAAACGAATGCAACTTTATTCATTCACGTAAGAAATCCCCTCAATCTTAGGCTAAAGTCCGTGATTGTAGGACAGAGATACAGTAGTCAGTCAATCCCGCAGGAGAGACGTAACCGTCAGCACAGAGATACGGTTAGTCAGTCAATACCGCAGGAGAGAGAGACGTAACCTACCGCGCATGACAGCGCACGATCTGTTACTGAATACTGGCTCGGTTGGACTGGAGGACAGACAGCGTGACAGCAGCAGCAAGCAGCTTACGAACGTCGTCTCTTAACTTTATGTCTGTTGCCAGCTACCCTTATACTACGAAGAAATATGGTCCGTTATTTTTGAGCAGAAGACTCTCAAGCTGGTATATTTAAGCGAACAGAAAACGCTAAATATATAGATGCGTTGTGTCGTCAGAACACTACCATACAACGGTAAAAGATAAATCGGAAACTCCTGTTAGGCTGCAGGGAGTAACGATTAAATGTCCTTAAAATAGACAACAGACCTCTCGGTTGCCATCCGAAGAGGTAACTACAGCAAGCGTATATGACTCGAACCAACCAGAAGTAAAATAACGCAAGGCAAAAAATGAAATTATATCACAATAAAGTTTGTTCATACTTACCCTGGGCAGACATATATATAGCTGAATTTGGAAATACAGCTACATACATATCTGACAGGCAAGTTTCATGAACAAAACTTAAGAGAATCGAAGCAGTCGAAGCAGTCAGCTCAGCTTCTTATGTTATTGGACATAAGCATTCATTGACGTAGTCTACAAGTCTATTTCTTGTACGAGTCTGCGAATGACGAATGAGAGCTCTTCCGAATCTTGTCAATAAGAGCTTATTCGCTTACGCAATATCAAGTTAATGAGATGTTTGTCATGAGAACTAACCCATTTACGGGACAAAGAGATATTTTGTCAAAGAGGGGATACCCACTTACTTGACAAAACGAAAGTATATTGTCAATGGGGGAAAGTCACTGAATTGACAAAACGTAATCCAGGGAGTCTAGCATTTAATTTTTCCGATTCCCGTCTCAAACGAGGAAGGGGCAAGAATCCTGTTAAGAGACTGGGCTTACGGCAAGTAGGACGACGATGTTCAATTCGGCAGCGTAGTCCCGACTAGAAACTAACAAAATCTATCATCTGAAAAACCCTTTCAGATGGGCTAAAAAGCTTGCAAAATTATCCTGGGAAGAGGAAGAAACTCTCCAACCAGCTTCCTCTCCCGTATCACAACTAATGCCTGCTAAAGCTTAAAATTATTGGCAGTATGGCAAAGGAAGTCCTGTCTTGCGCTTCCTGAAGAGCGTCCTTTTGATGAGTGCCTTTGCAAGAATCCTACTGAACGTTGCCGAGAGTCCTGACGTGCAGGACATCGAGCCTTACATAACCCGTAACTGCCTTATCGCAAAGTCTTGACTGCGGTAGTGGCAACTTAAATTTATTGGCAGAATGGCAAAGGTTGCGGTAGAGCAAACGATGCTCTTCCTTAACTCCATTCCACCTATGCGAAAAGCAATATTAATTGACAGAGACCTCTTGAATTCACGAAACCCGATGTCTTGCTGGGGTTTCGAAGAAGAAGTTGTCTGTTCACTTTAAGCTTCCTCCGAAGCACTGCCTACTTCACATTCTTTGCAGGTGAGGTAGAAGGTATCACCGAAGGTAGAGGTAAAAATTCTTTAGGCCCAAATCTGAAACAAGAGCTTGAAGAGTTCAACAGAAACGTTCAGCCAGGCGACACCCTGGCGTGCGCTGGTGCACCGCTCGGCGTCCACTGGAGCGCGCTCGGCGTCCACTGGAGCGCGCTCGGCGTCCACTGGAGCACGCTCGGCGTCCACTGGCGCGCACGGAGCGCGCTTGGCGTGCACCCGCGCGCGCCTGGAGTCCATCCGAGCGTCCCAGGCGTCCGCTCTCAAAAGCTTCCTGCTACTATGACTTCTTTTACGTATTTGTCTGGTGGAAAGACGGACACGAGTTCAGGCGACGTTCGCCTTCTTACTTCTCACTGAAACGCATAACGAGAGAGAGAGACGTGAAGCGTCCTTTCTATAAAGCTTCTATTTAGTAGGGCGCGAGTCCTTCCGAAAGCTCCAACCCTGCACGGAGAGAGGACGCTTCGGAGGACGAGAAGCAAACTTTCAGGATTCGTGCACGCGCACGCATTTGGCAGTCTGGGGATTTTCATCAGAAAACTGCCGAAGGCACGCCAGATCGGTGGGGGTTCCTTGTAACCCTCCTTAGGCTTTCGACATGCTCCCTCCCCGGGTCCTGGGAGTCAAGCAGAGGTCCCGGCCTAGAGGCGAAACGAGGCCGATCTGACGCACCCTCCACTACACAAGGGGTATCACTGCACTTCACTTTTACTCTCTAAAGCAAGCACTTTCGATTCTAAGTTACGAATCGAAAGAGTATAAGAGAAAGGGCAATTCCTCTACAGACACTGCTTAGGGCCCGAAGGCAATACTGCAGGGTTAGGAGTAACAATTACAGAAGTAGCACTTCACAGCAATAAAGAAGAGCGAGCACCTCTCGTAGACATATTCATAGCCGCGTAGGTCCCATACTACAGGGTTAGGCAAAATAAAGTCTACAGGAAGGTTAGCAGGTTCACTACCCTGACTTTTGTTACTGATTAATTGCGTACATACGAATCATACGTCTTCCTTACGGAATTAGACATGTTTACTGATTATTGCGTACATACGAATCATACGTCTTCCTTACGGAATAGACAAAGTCTCACACTCCTTACATGACAAATCTCAACAAAGAAGGAAGACCCATACCCCTCGTACATACCAAGTGCGGATCTACCGAAGCTTTCGGTAGCCACACCCTATCTTTGCAGACAACCCCGTCTGAAACTAGCCTAACTAGATTCAGATATTTTAAGCAAAAATGAATCAAATTCAAATCAATTCAAGATAGCGTATGCCTAGCCACAAATCCAAGTAAATAAATCAAAAGACAATTAGGATACTTAGCGGCAATGAAGTTTCCAAAATCCTAAGACGGAGGTACTGAAAACAGGTGTTTTCAGCACGGCGACAGAAAAATTATGAATAGAAAATGGGAATGGTTCCTGATACCCGCCTCCCAGCGGCGGGAATGGGTACTAACCACCTGGCCGACCAATGCGTGTGTCGGAAGTTTTAAAATTCTGTCGGACTTCAGAAAATACAGCTATATATATCTCTGACAGGTAAGTTTCATGAACAAAACTAACATTATTGTGAGTAATGAATGTTCAACACCTTTTGAGAAAGACCCTGCTAATAATTAACAACCACTGCCATTATTAGATAACACCTCAAATTCCACCAGGCAAGAGCATACTTCATATACAGCAAAAACAACAATCAAGTACTATAGTAACTTATAATAATGCATTATCAGAGGGAAGTCAATATGTTATAGAAGTATATAAAAGATTTGTAACGAATGTCAGAAAGAAAAGTAAAAGACAGTGACAAAGATCATCTGCTCTAAAATATTAGACAAAAATCAAAAGTAGCAACGATAATTTTAGTACTACTAGTAAATACTGCGAAGAATGGGAGTATGAGTCAACAAAGTGGGAATATGAGTCAACACAAACTATTTTTGGCATCAGACAACTTTGAGGATCTACTTACTAGTATAACTATTTTGGGTGGTATCTCATTTTGTCTAAACATAATTCTGTTAGGACATATTTTTTCAAGACCTGCCATGCAGTCTGACACTGAGCAAAAAAAAAAAAAAAAAAAAAAAACTTGCAAATAACAGTATCAACTGCCTAATGTAGTACGTAGTTCTTATGTCATCACAAGACATGTCACACAATTATGTTTTATTGAAAAGGTTGATGTAGCTCCCAGTTCTTATGACATCACAAGAGATGTTACACAATTATGTTTTATTGAAAAGGCTGATGATGATATCACTGTCATTACTATTTAACAGTTTAACCTGACCCAAGTAATGATGCATCATCCAAACAATAAATAAGACAATTTAATTAAGAACAAGTCCACAAGAGCTTATGTGCAACAGTAATAATTACGCATTGTTGGGTGAGGGAACCACTAGTGTCATGAAAGTGGACACAAATACAGTATAGTAACTTTTATGGGTTAAGTGAAAGAGCACAGCAAGGCATATAAACCAACAAAGTGGTGACACAAATGCAGTTGTGGTGAACCCCATTCCATTCACCGTATGTCAGCAGCCAAAAGACTGGTGGAGCAGAATACCTGATGCACCTAGTAAATGACAGGAAAAGCTGTGGTACATGAATAAAACTGATCCAAACCCTCAAATACCCTATATGTATGGAATTAACTGCAATATAAAAATTTAAAACAATCACTGACTTGGAAAAAATGCAAACAGATTCCCTTACACAAAGACCCTGATAAAACAAGTTCCTTCATCTATTATTCATTATGTAATGATTCTTATAATCAGTTTGTTTGTATGACTGTAACATGCTGTATGTACAGTACGTATCATTACAAAAATGTATTTTTTATTTGGATCCAGCTTAACCAAATAACCATATCAAACTGAATATATCAGGTCCTTTGCAAAATCAATAGTTAATAACAACATACAGTACATGGAAGTTTAGGTGATACCACCCTAGAAAGATAAGAGATGCTTTTCTAAGAGGCCTATCTGACTTGTCTACGAGCAATACCCAACTGTGGATAGTTTGATAAAGTAACATTCAATACCAGCACTACTTAGTAACACAGAATATCAAAAAAATAACTCACCTTCCTAACATTATAACAGATCAATTAGCCGACTTGCAAAAATACTTATATACCTGAATTACCATTCTCTTTACTCTTGTTCATGAGCATCTTTGACACTTATTTACAGATATTGCATACAAGCCCTAAAAACTCTTATTCAATTCTTTTCAAAATAGTAATCCATACAAACTGCAAAGTACACCTGCCAAGGTAAAAAATATTTTAATAAAATTATCACTGTTTAAGGGATTTTGACGAAGGAAAAATCTATTTCTGGGTGATTGGCTCGTGTCGGCCTATGAAAGGATCCATTAATATCATTCTTTCTAGGTAAAATTAACCTAAAATATTACCAGAGAAAAACAAAATTAAGAAATGTCAGTAAAACTGACTCGCTCACTCTTAAAAGAAGTGTCGGTATGATAATAGGGGCGAGTGTGGAACACTACCACGAGACAATCACCAATTAGAACTTCCCATCAGAATCCCCCCAAGAGAGAGCTGATACCAACGGGCGATGCAGCCTCTACTACTACTACTAGAGGACGCCACGGACAGCAGCGCCCCTAGCGGACATCCTTAATCTAAAACAACTAAAAAACATCTTGTCCTGCAAGGGGGGGAAAGGGGGGAAACAAACCATAAAGGGGGGGTTTCATAGGGCGACACGAGCCAATCACCAGAAATAGATTTTTCCTTCGTCAAAATCCCTTTTCTGGGCTCAGATCGTGTCGGGCCTATGAAAGAGTACCAGAGAAACAGACAAGATGGGAAAAAAAGGGACAATGAAAAACAGTGTAAAATGATGGATATAATATAAGTAAATCAATTACAGCATACAAACTAAGCACTTAAACTAACTTATACTAAACAGTAAAACAATAGAACGTTAGTAATCTTAAAGTACTTAAATGGTAATTACAGTAAATTACAGTGATGCATGTATAAAGAAAAAGGGATTTACTTAACAAATTTACAAAATATACAAACTCATTGTGTCCTACCCTAGCATAAAAATAAGGGTAGGTACACTGAAGTCCATCATTAATACAAGTATTGCAAAATATATACAAACACATTGTGTCCTACCCTAGCATAAAAATAAGGGTAGGTACACTGAAGTTCATCATTAATACAAAAATGGTGAATATATACACACTTGTGTCCTACCCTAGCATAAAAATAAGGGTAGGTACACTGAAGTACATTATCAGTACAAGTGTGGATGTCCCTAGCAAAAAAAATAAGGGACAATCCACTATATGATTCAACGGCTAAGGCTATGATATTCGAGTAGCCATGGCGATAGTGAGGCATGTTGGATGATGTAGGTAGAAAGGAGACCTGGAT
This sequence comes from Macrobrachium nipponense, assembly GCF_015104395.2. Lineage (NCBI taxonomy): Eukaryota > Metazoa > Arthropoda > Malacostraca > Decapoda > Palaemonidae > Macrobrachium > Macrobrachium nipponense. The sequence goes on from NC_087201.1 coordinate 111,386,002, forward strand.
CTATACTACAACTACTATACAGTATCAGGGGAAACAATGTTTCCCGCTGCTACTGCTGAAAACTTTAAAGATTCCAAGGACTTTAAATAATGCCGTTTAAAGACTGTCGGGGATTTCCATCCAGTATACTTTTTAAGATCCTCAAAGTTCATATGTTGAAAATAATTAATTGAGGTGGCTATCTCCCCTGATATCATGTGCTTTTGGGAATGACTCAGGGTTGGCTTGTTTAATGAAGTAAAGGATTTGTTGTCTAATACCTTTTACTGACAAAGTACCACCTTTTTCTCTCATGAAGAGAGCACCTGAGGATCTTGAAGAAGTACGAGATAGAAAGGCTCTAAGAGTTGATACTGGGCAGAGAGAAGGATCCTGTGGAAGTGGGATAACCTTCCAAGGAGCCCACCTTGCAAGAGGATCCTCATTTTTGGCTAAAAAGCTACGATCCGGAGCAAGTAGAACTTCTCCTGATGGAGGAATTCCACATGACCCGCATCCCTGGATAGAGCCGACAGTTCTGAAATTCTGGCTCCTGAGGCTAGGCTTAATAAGAATAATGTCTTCCTCAGGAGCATTATGAATGTACAGGATGAGTTTGTCAGTATCTGAAGCTAGTTTGAGGACATCATTCAAGAACCATGAAACTGTAGTAGGCCTCTGAGAAGGTCTAAGTCTAGCACAGGCTTTAGAGATAGATGTGAAATAAGATTCAGTCAGATCTATCTGAAAACCTACTTGAAAGATTTTCTTCAAAGCCGATTTATGAGTGGTAATCGTGCTAGCTGCTAAACCTTTTTCAAACAAGGACCTGAAAAAGGATATAGCCAAATTAACTGTCATGGTTGTAGTGTTCGATTCTCTCAAGAAAGATGCTAATTTTTTAACAGCTGAGTCATATTGTTCTAATGGTTGACTCTCTCTTATCTGATTCTAGGAAGAGAATATTCTGTGGGTCAATATCAGCATCTTTATTAGCCGCAAACTTCATGAAGTCCATAAAGTTAGGGTCTGGAGAATTCCTGAGGAAGCGAACACAGTCCTCATTTGTACTGATTGTGATAGCTTGGGATTGGGGATCCGTTGAGGTCGGAGACCCAATTCCAGAAGAAGAGGATACCAGTTGCTCTTGGGCCAGTCCGGAGCAATCAGAGCTACTATCCCTTTGAAAGACCTTAGTTTGCTTAGGTGGGGGGGGGGGGGGGGGACTTTCAAGAGAAGATTCACTGGAGGAAAAATATAAATTCTCCTCCACTGACTCCAATCCAACGACAGGGCGTCCGTGGCATAAGCCAGAGGGTCCAGGCTGGGGCCACATAGCAAGGAAGCTTGTGGTTCGCTTGTGAGGCGAAGAGATCCACTTGGAGACCTGGGACTCTCCGGCTTACCCACTGGAATGAACCCGTCGTCCAGAGACCACTCTGATTCCAGAGGAACTGACCGGGACAGGGCGTCTGCTATCACATTCCTTACTCCTGCCAGGTGAGTGGCAGACAGATGCCATTTGTGTTTGTTTGCTAATGCAAAGATGGCTATCATGACATGATTCACATGCTTGGATTTGGACCCTCCTCTGTTGATGCAATGAACTACCACTGCACTGTCCAAAACTAGCCTTAGATGAGACTTCTTCGGGGGAAGCAGTCTCTTCAGAGTGAGAAATACTGCCATTGCTTCCAACACGTTATGTGGAGCTGGCGAAATTGAACTGACCAAGTCCCCTGAACCTGTTTGAACTGAGAGTATCCCCCCCACCCGGACAGGGATGCATCCGTGTGAATGGTTAACACTGGGAGGGGATATTGAGGGGTACTTTCTTGGCTAAGTTCTTTACTTTTGACCAAGGCCGTAGTTGGTTGCGGAGGATCTGTGGGATTACTGACAACTTGTCTCGATATTTGGAGTTTGCTCTTGACCGCCAAATTCGATTTATATCTTTCAGCCTTGCTTTCAGAAGGATATCTGTTACCGAAGCAAACTGAAGAGACCCACCTAGGATTCTCTCCTGATTTCTTCTTGACGTTTGCTTGCATTTGAGAAATTGTCTGACAGATTTTGCTATTTCCTTCCGTTTGGCCACTGGAATTGACAGATTGTGGGAAGACAAATCCCATTGGATTCCTAGCCACTGAAAACGAGATTCCGGAGTAAGTCTGGATTTCGTTTTGTTTATCTGGAACCCCAGATATTCCAGAAAGTGAACTACCTTTTTGGTGGCTTTGAGACATTCCTCGACTGTTGGTGCCCAGATCAACCAATCGTCGAGGTATGCTGCTACCATGATTCCCTGAGCTCTCAATTGTTGAACAACCACTTCTGCTATTTTGTGAATACCCTGGGGGCTACATTCAGACCGAAGGGCATCACTTTGAATGAGAATGTTTGATTTCCTAGCCTGAATCCTAGGAATGGGCAGAAGTGCCTGGCTATAGGGATATGATAGTATGCGTCTGTAAGATCGATGGAGCATGTGACGGCTCCACGCGGAAGGAAGTAAGGTCCTTACTTGCGAGAGGGTAAGCATCTTGAACTTGTCGCAACGAATGAAAGAGTTTAGCTTTGACAAGTCTAAGATTACCCTTCTTTTTGTTGAGCCTTTCTTTGGCACGCTGAATAAGCGACCTTGAAATTTTAGATGCTTGACTCTCGCAATAGCTCCTTTCTGAAGGAGTTCTTCCGCGTAATCTGTCAATTCCTTTGACGGTATCTGGTGGAATGATTTGATTGGAGGAGGATCTTTGATCCAACTCCAGCCCAATCCTTTGGACACTATGCTCTGTGCCCAATTGCTGAACCCCCACCTGTGGCGGAAGAGGAACAGCCTCCCTCCTACCTGGGGAGCCTCATTGTTGATGGGCGGGTTGGCCACCACACCCTCCTCTGAACTGTCTGCTCCTCGTACCCCTTCCTGCGCCACGCTGACGAAAGTAACCTCTCGCCCTACCTCTCGGCTGATTGTAGCCTTGAAGCCTCATATGTAGGGTTGAAGGCCGGCGAGATACGTAGGAAGTGGATGGCTGAGATTGAGGGGGCAACAGGAGGATAGGCTGATTCTGCTTTGAACTGGCAGGTTGTCCTTGTTGGGTAACCGGGACCGCCTGCACAAATTGCTGCTGTTGCTGGAGTTTTTATATGGCTGGAACCTCTTACCAGCCTTCTTCGGTTTCTTACCAGCAGTGGGAACGGACTCCTGTTTCCTCTTCGAGGAAATACCCCACCTAGCTCTAAGCTCTGGTTGAGCCTAGCAGCTTCGTGGTGTACTTCGTTAACCGCGGACTCTGGGAAGAGATCCGCTCCCCACATGCTAGAGGCCAAGAGTCTATTCGCTCATGCCTAATGGTACACTCTTGTAGAACATGCTTTCGGCAGTTCCTCCTAGCCTGGAAGAAGTCAAAAGCGTCCGTTAGAACCGTCTGGAACTGAGATTTCGCCAGAATCTTGAACAGCGGTTCCGTAGCATAAGAGAGGGCAGCCATTTCCGTAATTATAAGGGAATTGAGGGACCTGCCAAACCTGGTTCGCGCATCAAACTCTGCCTGGATTAGGGAATCCGGCAGCCTTGGTAGTTTCTCGCCGAACTGGTCCATGGCGCAGTCCGGTTTGAGCTTACCAAGCGTGAACGTAGCTGGCAAGTTCTCCCACAATTCTCCGAAAGCCGGGAAGAGCGGAGAAGTAGACTCCGCCTCCCTCAACTGTGGGATGGGCTCATCCTTGAGGACTGCCTGAAGGGACTTCTCCACTAATTTCGTGGCGAACGGAAGAGAAACCTCCTCTTCCGTCGCGAAAATAGTGAAGGGACTCTTGTAGGCCTGGAGTTTGGTGTTCGTACACTCCCAGTCCTCAAGGCAGTGAACCCATTCCCGCTGAGCATGATCTCTACTATATAGGACCGACTCCTTAGAGATCTTGTCTTCCCTCGTCAGAGCCGTTGGCGTCAGCCTAGCATAACCGATGAAAGGCTGCGTCAGACCCGGAGGGTAAAACTCGAAGTCCTCAATCCTTCGAGTTCCACACTCCGAGATAGAGATCATTCCATCCTTGAACGGAGCGTAGGCAGCTACTCTCCATGGGTTCTCCATAGAGAAAGCTGGCAAAGAGTCATATGGCGGGAGTTGAAGAATCCCAGTGCTTGACGCTGGGGAGACTGGAGGAGGAACCTGAGATAGCCCAGCTACTCGGTCCTCATTTTCTCTCATCCTGTTAGAGAGATCTTGAATTGACTGGCCAGACTGAGACAGAGTGTTTGACAACTGTGCAAACATCTGCTCGAACCGTGTCCCCAGGGCGGAGACTTGCGAGCCCACCAGCTCGCCCACCTGTTGCATCACCACTGCTGAGAAAGCAGAGGGATCAAAGGTGCTAGGACCTGCTACCCCTACCGGCGTAGCCGGAGTGGAAGCGGTGGGGGCGGGAGAAGGCAGTGGCTCGGCGGGAGCGCGAGCCTTCTCCTTCGAAGCCTTGCTTCTGGAGCTCTTTGGGTGAGAAGAGCTCGGCTTTGCTTTCACCGCATCGGCGTAGGAAGTCGACGACTTCCTAGCCGAAGAAGACGAAGACGACTTCCTAGAAGTTGTCTTGGCCAGAGTCTTCGGTTCTCTCTGTCCCTTCACCTTTGGGGGTACAGAGAGAGCGGGAGAGCGGGTAGGGATCTCAGATCCCACAAAGCCTTGGAATGAAGCACTAGAAGAGGGGACAGGAGAAGATCCAGAAGCACCCAAGGAAAGACCTTGGGCGCCCGACACACCTACCTCAACCAACAAACTCCTCCACCCTACCGCCATAGGTTCGATGTTAAGGTCCAGGGCAGCGACGTCCGGGACCGACTCCTGGGAGGCTACGACCCCAAAGGATTGCTGGAGGTCTTGCTGGATGGAGGCTATCAGCGGGGCAGCGGACAAGGGGTCAACGTAACCAGTCGACTTGCCCGCGGGGAAGATCTGGACGGCCAGCTTCTTATCCAGAATGTAGGGCTGGCCTTTGGCGGCGTTCTTCCCGAAGCGCCCACCCACGCTTTCAGGTGGCGAGGGCGACTTCCCTCACACCGGTAGCCTGAAAGAAAGGCAAGATTAGCTTCCAATGGTGAACGGGGTTAACAAACTTACGACTAAAAGTTGTTAGTAAAATGATAAGTAAGCCTATAACGGACTTACCCCATTCTCCCAGCTGACCGGACCAGGTCGTAGCAGATGGCGCAGGCTTCAGGGTGCCAGAGATCGTCTCGTTGTAAGACGTGGCACAGGGGGCGTGAGACCTACACTCATCGTGTCCACAGGGGTCGAACAGCGTCGCGTTACACGCTGGGACCTGACAGTTGGTAGCCTGTAAGTGGAAAGATACATGAGTACCAGGTAAACACTTACAGTCTAACAGATGCTCCGCTTGTGCCGGAGCGATAAAGTTAGATTAAACCAGAGCCCCGCCAAAATACGTGTGGTAACCAGGTTGGTTGTGTGCTCTAGGCTATAGCTCCGCTGATGGCGGAGACACAAAAGAGAAACCAACCAGGAGTGGTGGTAAAAGGAAACCACGACGGAAAATGGCGGGGATGGAAATAAATTCAATCATATAACACAATTCATTGTAAAATTAGGGTATATCCTTAAAAATAGTGATAATAAAATAACCTTCCTCCGCCCGTCTACTAGAAGAGTGCGCGGGTAAGAGGCAAGCTCTCTTCCGGTAGCGGGGGAGAGATGAAAGGATATAGTAGGCAAGCAACCGACCACTAGAGGTGCCCACCCCGCTCGCTAGCGGAGCCAGTAACCCATAACCAAAGGTGCCCCGGCTGCGACGGAAGGCTCCTTTCGTATAGCGAGGCAGGTGGCTGAGCAACTGGGGAGGGGGGGGGGGGGGGGGGGGGGAAGGTCTCGGTGTAACACGGCGGGAGCGAGAGAGAGGGGGGAGGGATGGCCTACTCCTCCCCGCCTCACCAACTACCGCATGGAGACTCGGTACCTCATGAGTGGTCGCCCTATACCCCCCGCTGGGAGGAACCCCTGGCCGCCTCAGAGAAGTAGTGAGAGAAGGCAACTGAGGTTGTCATGACAACCAAGGGGTCCCCCAGCTCCTCCCTATACCATAAGGGGAGGGCGGGGGTAGGGTAAGGTGCGATGGGACACGTGACCGCAAGTGGCCTAGGCCGCGAGCAACACAACCGTGAGAGGGCCACGTGAACCAGGCTGTACCAATACAAGGAACAAGCACCTAGGCTAGCCTAACACCCTAAATGTAATAAATAATACATCGAAAAGATGGAAAAGACACTTTTAGTAAAAGAGAAAGAAGGCCCAGGCAGGAGGCAGACTGTTCCAAGAAACAGAGGCCTACTCGGAGCCAGCGATAGCCGATGAAGAGCAAGAGCCGGGATGCTGGGCCGGAATAACAAAAATAGCCCTAAATACCAAACTAAGAGAAATGGTAGGAGGGCTGAACTAGCTAAAACTCGATGTAAAAACAATGAACGTAATTAGTTAAGCCCATAAGGTAATACAGAAGTCCCCGTATGGAGGACCGGGAATTCTTACGAGGCAGCATGGCGCCGCCACGAGACAACCAGGGAACCGTATATGACCTATTAAGAGGAAAATACTGGTACCCGGAAGATAAAATTGTGGTAAAATATTACTTATGAGTTACTTAACTTAGCCGTGGCAATAGCTGAGCGTTCCATGGTAGAATACAGTGGTAAATCCAGAAATAGCACAGCACAAGAAAAATGGCGACTTGTCGCTAGCGCTAAAAATTAAGGATGTCCGCTAGGGGCGCTGCTGTCCGTGGCGTCCTCTAGTAGTAGTAGTAGAGGCTGCATCGCCCGTTGGTATCAGCTCTCTCTTGGGGGGATTCTGATGGGAAGTTCTAATTGGTGATTGTCTCGTGGTAGTGTTCCACACTCGCCCCTATTATCATACCGACACTTCTTTTTAAGAGTGAGCGAGTCAGTTTTACTGACATTTTCTTAATTTTGTTTTTCTCTGGTAATTTTAGGTTAATTTTACCTAGAAAGAATGATATTAAGGATCCTTTCATAGGCCGACACGAGCTGAGCCCAGAAATAATATTTTCATGACTTCATATATACTGTGCATACTTAAAAATGCAACTGACAATACACATATTAAGACATGCGAGGAGTCAATGATAGGCTAACTTTATATCTTGCCATTAGAAAATCTGCAGCAAAACCAAAAGTACGAATCTGCTAGTACCAGATATGTAATCAGTTCTGTGAAAGATAAAAGTTTTTAAAGTATAGCCATACAAATTTAAATGCAATTTTAAATTAACAATTGCAAATATTTCCGGTTTACTGTTGAAATATTGGTTCCATATGAGAGCTCAAAACAACTTTAGATTTTCACTCTCTCCCAAAATGAATATGGGAACATTTAAAAATAAATATAAAAGTAACTACAGAATGTTTATAACATATATTTTAATAAGACCACCAATTTTTATACATACAGGCACTCCCTGGTTATCGGTGGACTCGGTTAATGCCAATCCATTTCTATGGTGCTTGTCTAGCCCAATAAAATCGGTGATTTATGGCGCTATAAGGTGCCAATAATAAGAGTTATGGCGCCATAACATACGTAAAGGAGCACCCTGCCAAGAACGGAACCCCACTGGCAACCGGGGACTGCCTGTAGCTATCATATCATTACATCCCATATAAATTTGTGGTCTTATTAAATTATATACCATAACCATTCTGTAAGTACTTTTATGTATATTGTTTTAAATTGTGTATTATTACTGAATTTTAAATGTTCCCCTATTCATTGTATATGGTTTATAATAATATATATATATATATATATATATATATATATATAGTATATATATATATATATATATATATATGTATATATATATATATATGTATATGTATGTATGTATATATATAATATATATATATATATATATATATATACAGGCAGTCCCCGAGTTATGACGGTCTCGGCTTACGACGTTCCGAGGTTACGATACTTTTCAATTATATTCATCAGACATTATTTCCAGGGTTACGACGCCTACACCGCTCATCTGTCAGATGAAATATGACACCAAAAATGCAAAATAATCAATATTTGAAGTATCCAAGCCCCTAACACAGAGGTTAAGAAACATTTACTTTGTAGCCATTTATCACATTTTTTTTTATAAATCTACAGAACCAGTTTCTGTTATTTTCCAGATTATTAGTGTATGTATTGTAAGTATTTTGAATGTTCTGATAATGACACCACTCATTTTTAGACTTAAGGTTCTACTTAGCACTTCAACCATTAAGCTACTTCCTATCATATATCAGGTGTGCAAAAGATAGGGTAAACGACCGGGCGGCGACACAGCGGCCACTTCCCAAAAAAGTGCTCGAATCCTCTGCCACGACCTCACAAGAGCAAGAGACAGGAGTTGTGGCCCATCCAGGCAACATATCAAGACCTCGACACTCTTCTCAAAGTAATCGACACTCTTCTCAAAGTAATTAAGTGTTTTCTCCTAAATTATGATATACATAATGGCATAATTTCCGATTAAACAGAGGTTACTAAAAGTCTAGCCATGCGCAGTGCTAACTTACCTCCAAGATGCTCTCAAAATGTTTACTTAAAACACCTTAAATGTAGACGATTGACACCATCTCGATGTTTGCAGAGTCACTTGAGTAAACAAACTGCCCATTTCCTGTGCTAAATCCTCAAAACATTTGTACTCATAAATGTTGGTACAGTTTCCTTACGACAATGGTAAATGATGACACTCTCCAATATGTGGCTGGGAGAAACCTTGCGAATTTTCAAGGTGTCAGTGCACTAGATACCTAGTACCTAGGTCAAGTGAAGACCTCTAAGGTATATTTTTGAATAGTGAGAATGAGAATTTATAAATTTCCAATACTAATGATGTCTTATTCCACTCATAATTAAATTTTTCATAATGCATTTTGTAAATTCCATTTGCCATAGTGTTCCGTGGCCATGCCACTGGAGGTCATGTGATTGCCTGTCCCAGGGCCACAACAAAGATTTATTGCCATAAGAAATTAAAAGGCCCAGATTTGAAATGACCATGAAATTGTTAATAATACTAAAAGGAAGTTAGCATTGAGACCCATATAAATTTGATTTAAATAAAAATATTTGTATAATGTTATATGAATATGCTGAGTAATTGTCATTTACTTTTATGAATAATAAGTACTTTTCATATACGTTTGTATATATTTATATTTTTTTCAATCAAAATATATGGGTATCAATGTTAACTTACCTCTACTGACAATTTTCTGGCCATTTCAAAGTCAGCCCCATTAATTTCTTACAGAGCGAAAACAGACAAGTGGCCAGAATCACTAAAGGGTACATTTATATACTAAGCCATAATTATTAAAAATTTTTAAAAAGTCAAAATAGTAATATGGACTTAAATCAACGAAAAGTGCTAGTAACAAAAGAGTACAAAGTTTTTTTTGCAAACAATTCACTAATGTGTTGTCTGCAGCGAGGTGTACAATAAGGCTGAAGAATTGTTCCTACCACGGTTTCGCTGTAAACAAACTCATGTATTTAAAGTGGAATTCGGAGCGAAATAAGAACAAAATGTGTATGTATAATTACAATCAAATAAGCACTGTGGAGTTTCAGTTATGATGTCAGTAAGGATAAAACCACTGATGGCAAGGTAAAAATGCATTTCAGTTCAAAACATGACCCTGGGAATAAGAAGTCTCACTAGTATAGGCAACAAAATTTGTTTAATTGAGCTGATTACAACTACAATCTTGAGTAATATTAATAAACGTTACATACATACGCAAATTTTGTTTAAATGAGTGCTGGGAAGGACATGGCCATTCTGTGAGGGACAAGTGGTTCATGTCTTGAAGTGACGCCAAATTGGATTCAAAACTTCCTTAAACACATATTGTATGAAGACTTCACATGCTTATTTTAGTTCGTATGGTGGTTTCATTTAAAGTACCTCACTTTTGTTGATGAAACTTCAATCTTTTGAATGGTATGCTTAAAGATTTAATTGTAATGTTGTTTCAACGATTAAATACTGAGTGAACAGGTGGCTTTTCTGTGAGCCAACACGTTGCAGCCTGATCGTTTACCCTATACTACTGTACTGTGTAAACCCATCAAGTGAAAGATTCTTAACCTCACAGCATTTTATGGGTTTTGTTTACACACGATTTAGTCAATAATGTTTTCATGTTAATGTTTATAACTAAAAAAAGCAGTAATTCAGCTGATGAAAATCACAGCCATTTTGATACAAAGTGCCGAGATAAATTTTTAAAAAATTTAGCAGACAGTAATTATGCACAAAATTTCTCATTGCCAGCAACAACTTAATTTTTTAAATGGGCAAACATTCCTCATGTTACTCATTTTGTTCTCTTAATGTTTAAAATTTCATTGACAATCTTTTGCTTGTTTTGATACTTCAGTAGTCTCGCCACTCATTTTGCCTTCATCTTTTTATGCCCTCATAATTTTTATGTTATTTCAGATTAAAAGAAAAAGAATGAATAAATATACTGTTCATTCTTAAGAACTAATCACTGGTGTGTGCGCCATGGGGGTTTAACTTAGTACTGGGGATTAAAACAAATTAAGCACACTGCTGTTTTAAAAATCAATAATGTACTAAAGTTGGGCAAATTATTTCTACTCAACTTACGCATACATCTAACATTTCTGAAAATAACATAATACTAGCTTGTCATTTTTCTGACCTTTTGTGATATTCTATTAAGTTATTAAAACAGATGATACTGAATTTGGTAAAAGTACTGCACTGTGCTGCATCCTTTCAGTAAGCATACAATTGCTGAAGATTGACACTGCATACCAATGGGTTTTGAACAGGGTACTAAAAATGATTTTCACATTCATAGCAAACTAATCTGAGAACTGTCTCATTTATTGACATACTAAATTTATGCCTTATAATGGACTCTACTTGCAAGCAAAAATGGAAAATATAATTTTTCTCCTATTTAATTTTTTTACAAATAAAAGATTACATAAATTCCCTCAAATGTAACCTTTTCAGGTGCAATATGTGCATTTAACTAAAGCCTAAAATTTGAAAATACAGTTATCTTCTCTACATAATATGTATATGAGGCTTACAGCTCTGGAAACAGATTCTTATTTTTGCAAGAAAGTTGGTTTCCAGGATAAAAGCAATTAGCATGCAGATTTGTACCAGGAGGAGGGTTTCTTATAATCATATTCCACTACGAATCTGTATCAGTAAAACTTGCCTTTAGCCTCCTATATTAATTTGACAATGATACACGCATATAGCATAAAATGCTAAGTTAAATGAATTTACTTCGGTCAGCTGCCTTATGTCCAAATAAAGTACCATAAAATTTTGAGTAGCCCCATTTTTACCAAGAATGTTACTATTGTCAAGATATGATGCAAGCCTAGAGTGAAAGCTTACCTTTGTATTTAACTGCTTTCCTTATTCAACATACTAAGTTGTGGACATAAGCATAATTTCAACTATCAAATTCTTGTAATGTATTATGGTTCAACAGTGTTTTTTTTTTACCTCTTATAGTTACACATGTCATGTATGAACACATAAATTTGCTGAATTTCTAAAATTAGATGCAGGTCAGTTCAATGTTGTAGCGGTAAAAAAAAAAAAAATGAATAATTCCATATTTAGATAATTTCATTCATATTGCATTGGAAATAAGAGAAATCATAAAAAAACCCAGAATAAATTTGACAAAATATACATAAAAACACTACATGCACATCAAAATACTTAATACTGTAATGATAATCTGAAGCTTTTGCAACAGAATACAAGTTACCTGTAACATGACAGACTCTGATATGATTAGTATATTATAAACAACTAACAAAGAGGTAAGGGTCATAAAGTATTCTTAGCTACTTCCTCTTACCCAGCCCAATACTAAGAGGCTTAATTTCCCTTTATGTAATAAAAATATTTTAAAATTCTTCATGACAACAAATATGAAATACACTACAAGTATGTAATCAAACTTTGTATTCACATGTTACATTTGTTTCTACTACACACTCACATATCCAAGCCAAGCCATTATCAACATGTTCATAATAAATGGATTAATTTATATTTGTGCATTATACTCAGATACTCAGTAAAAGCTGTACAGCACAGTTCTTTAAATGAATCAGCATCTTGAATATTTTCCTCTTCATAAAGTCTGAAACATCTTCATCTATCATCAGTACAGACTACATAGTGCTTCAAAAACAATACATTTCCAAGAATCATGATACAATACCAACTGTTAAAACACAGTAACAGTACTTAATTAGAATACGAGCTTAGCAATCCAAAAAGGTTTTCAGCCATAATAAATTTCACACGTAAACTGTATTATTCAGCGCAATGCCAACATGACCCCAATCCCGTTGCTGACACTTGAATTCTATTCTATTGTATACTCATTAATTTTTATTCAATCTTAATTACTTTTTTTGAAAAACTTTAAGAACAACCATGAACCAGTTAATACACAGTTGCAGAAAAAAAATGGTGTTAACAACTAATGAAGGGCATACAAAACATTCACAAACACTGAGAAGAGAAATCACAAATTTTTATAACGATGTCATTCTCAAGCTAATAACAAATATGTTTCACACAGGTTCACAAAAACAACTCGAGGAACATTTACAGTTAACTAAGGTAACATGCAAATTGATAGATAATCACTACCCATACAAACTGCCATGGAAACATCGTTATACCGTATGACTGCTTATCTTTGGAAGGGGTAAAACACAACAAGTAATGGCTTAAAGAAAAGCTGACAAATAAATTTCTTACTACATGCAAGAACATCTTCGTTTCTAGAGGGACCACTTGCAGTCCTTAACTTAATCTTCAGGCCTTACAAAATGCATTATCAACCTATTAAAGGGTCTGAAAACATGCCATATCATTTATGTCACTATGACTTGAAAAGAAACTTTCATGAAATTGACTTCATTATAAAACTGAAAAGAGTTGTGAACCATAAAAATATATGCCTTCAAATGGGTCTGTGTACAGTCATCCTAAAGAAGATTTAAGAAACATTTCACCATGTACAGCTGGTTTTATGAATTTTGTCACTGACCATGGTGAGCTAAGGAGACATGGCAACTCCACATGTACTGGGTAATATCCTGATGATTAGCAAATAAAAAGCAGCTGGCAGGGCTGCCTGTAAGTCACTAAATATGTTAACAAATGACAAAATGCATGTTTACTGAAAAAGAGTATAATACATTAACTGACAAAGTAATAATATTAGCTAACACGAGTTGTCAGATGTCTCTAGCCTGCTGTGATATGTAGCCAAACTCATGAAGCGAACTTTACACTAATATTGTGTTATGTAATTCACAAGTATGTAAAGGCTACCAAGACTCTATTGTGCTATATGAAAATGTAATTAATTTCAAGGTGCATTCCTCTGAGCTAAGATGCCTTTCAAATTTCCTCTTCTACAGACATGGCATAATAAAGTCCCATTCCTTTCTATAAGTGCATTACAAACTAAATTCCTGTGAACCCAACTTTTTATGAATTCCTGTGAACCTGACTATTTAAGAACAAAGTATCCATCTAAACAAGACTAAGAAGTTACAGTTACAAGGTATTCCTAATGTTTTATATAACAGGTCTTAGTCATCAAAAGCTGATACCACCACATTTATGGTAATTTTAATTATTGTCTTTGGAAAAATTAAGAGCAATGTGAAAATCAATAAAGTTCCATGAAAAAAAAATAAATAAGAAAGCTACCTCTACAAACTTTTATTGTCTTAATGATACTGAAATTGCTGCTAAACTTAAGCAAATTTTTTTTAATATATACTACCATATACTTGTAAACCTAATCCAATTGGTTAGAGTAATAAAACTATTAAAAACTTCTATATGTTTAATAAGATATAAATATGATGACATCAGTATATAATGTGTATAGAATTGCCATGATAACCAATATGCTCTAATGCAAGTTATTCCACAGGCTATTATTCACCTTTTGTTATTCTAACTGTACATAAGTTTACCATTTTGTTAACAGTTACTTTTATTTGTCATTCATATTGTCCACTGTAAGATGTTCACTATCAAGATCAAGGCTTTTGGATGCTTCCTTTCAATGCTTGGAAATTATAATACAAACAAAACTGGCCATAAATAATGATCCTTAATATTATTATTAAATAGTTTCACCAGATCTCTAGTTCAAATACCTGACAATTCTTCAATAATAAAATCTAGTTTTCATTCAATAACTTGCATTCTTTACAAATCTAATTATTGGATAAACTGAAAATGAAGAGGACTGACAGAATTTCTTCAAATATTTTCTTTCTAAAACTTGGCAGCCATTGCTGGTCGAAGTCTCACTATTCACATGAAGTATTATTTAAATTGTTACCACACTGTTCACTTGCGCATGAAGAGCGGGCCATGTGAGCCATTCATCAAATGCCACAAACCAGAAATGGGTTTGATCCTTTTAAATTTATTAGATTCATTATTTAACAGTCTGCCATTTATTAAGGTAGACAGGTTTTAGCCTGATCTGGGTACCTACACAGACACACGAGCATAATAGTACCTCAATAACATACTCACTCTCTTCCCATTAACATTCAACATTTTGTTTATCTCATCCTCAAACATCACCCACACCTTTTTCTCACCCTACAAACTAGCACATAAATCTCTCAATTCTCTCATTATTTTATCCACAAAAACATTAAACAGTCATTGCGAAACACATTCTAGTTTGAGTCTAATTTTTACACCAAATCAACCAGGTTATTGTCTAAAATTCTAACCAATAACCTTCGTAAAAAAAAAAAGCTCAAAACTGTTCTGTACCACACATCATGTACTGTATGTACTGCAACTCAACCATTTCTAACAATTTTTTTTTAAGGTTCAAGAAGCTTTTCCCTTAACTCTTTGTCCTTAGAGTGTTAGAACCAAAATACCAAAATACACACTGGTGCCTAGACCAATAATTAAATTTTGATTATGTAAGCATCAAATTACTGGTAAACTAGTTTCACGGTTAAGCAGTTCAACATAGATGGCTCAATGTCAATGACAAGACCCAATTTTTTTTTACTTGCATTTAATATGGATCATCTGAGAAAAAGCCTGGTATGGGAAATAGTAATTACATCAACACCCAATAAATTCCTTAAAAAATTTTCTCTGTTCAAACCAAACTCAGAACATGCACACTGTGGAAAAGAGCAAATTTCTAACCTCCCATCTGAATTATATCTTCAAAATTACTCGATAATATTTCAAAAGTATGTTAATTCTATGCACATTCGTTCAAAATAATGCAGTTTTGTCTAAACTTCTGAGCTCTTGGGCTACACAAACATTTATCTCCTGAAACCCTTACTAGCTTACATATGTATGTATATGTAAATCCTGTTGTGATGTTCTACTTCTGCAGTCTAAACCCTAAAACTTGTACAATCATATTTGTCCTTAATCATATTTTTCCTTATAAAATTTAGCAGTCATGAATCATCCATTCTTATGGAATCTTTCCATCATTCAAACTTTACACACCCTGGTCAGCCATTTAACTTCAACAGTTCCATTAGGAACCCTTCAAAATATTTACATTTAAAAACATAACCAGATAATTAATGTTCAAACAACATCCCTTGGTCTAAGATCCATTTCCGTAATCTTTATCGCAAACAGCATCTCTTGGTCCAAGATCCATTTCCATAATCTTTATCGCAACAGGTTTCTCCCTTTTATATAAAGTTCCTAAGTTATCAAACAAAATCACCAATTCTACTTTAAATCCCTATATACTTTTCTGTTTTGTTCCAAATCTGTAATTCAAAATTATTTTTTTCCCTTAACCCTTAAACGCAGACTGGACGTATTTTACGTCGACATTTTTTGTCTCTCGGGTGCCGACTGGACGTATTTTACGTCGACATACAAAAGTTTTTTTAAAAATTCGCGGAAAAATATTTTTAGGCCTACCAGCCGAAAACTCTTGAATCACGCGCCTTGGGGGATGCTGGGAGTTCACGGATCAAGGTGTTGTTTTGTTTACAATCGTTACACAGGCGCGCAAGCGCGAATTTCTTTCTTGCCGCACTAAAAAGTATCTGTGACACATCTCGGAAATTATTTCGTCACTTTGACATAATTTTTTTACCATTTTAAATTAGCCGTTACATGGAGTATTATACTATATGAAAATATGCGCATTTTTATGTAGAATACAACAATAAAATACTCATGATTGTAGCTTTTATCAGTTTTGAGATATTCTCATATAAATAACGATAAGTGCCAAAATTTCAACCTTCGGTCAACTTTGACTCTACCGAAATGGTCGAAAAACGCAATTATAAGCTAAAACTCTTATATTTTAGTAATATTCAATCATTTACCTTAATTTTGCAACTATTTGGAAGTCTCTAGCACAATATTTCGATTTATGGTGAATTTATGAAAAAACTTTTTCCTTACGTCCGCGCGGTAACTCTTCCGAAAAAAATCATACATGCGATTGTGGTAATGTTTGCACCATTTTAAATTAGCTGTTACATAAAGTTTTATATATGAAAATGTGCACAATTTCATGCACAATACAACTAAAAACAACCCATGGTTGTAGCTTTTATCAGTTTTGAAATATTTTCATATAAAAAATGTTAAGTGACAAATTTTCAACCTTCGGTCAACTTTGACTTTACCGAAATGGTCAAAAAACGCAATTGTAAGCTAAAACTCTTATATTCTAGTAATATTCAAGCATTTACCTTCATTTTGCAACAAATTGGAAGTCTCTAGCACAATATTTCGATTTATGGTGAATTTATGAAAAAATAACATTTTCTTTACGTCCGCGCGGTAACTCTTCCGAAAAAATCATACGTGCGATTGTGGTAATGTTTGCACCATTTTAAATTAGCCGTTACATAATGTTTTATATATGAAAATGTGCGCAATTTCATGTATAATACAACAAAAAATAGTTGAAGGTTGTAGCTTTTCTCATTTTTGAAATATTTGCAAATAAATCACGATAAATAGAAAAAAAACCATGTTCGGTCAAATTTGACTCTACCGAAATGGTCGAAAAACGCAATTGTAAGATAAAACTCTGACAGTCTAGTAATAATCAGTCATTTATCTTCATCGTGAAACAAATTCGAAGTCTCTAGCACTATATTTAAATTTATGGTGAATTTTTTAAAAAAACTTTCCTTCCCTCCGCGCGCGGATTCTCCGCCACAAATCTCCGAAATGCGTGAGTCCCATTCTCGGAATATTTGCTCCGTTTCATATTAGGCATTTCATAGAGTTTTATATATGAAAATGTGCGCAATTTCATGTAGAATAAAACGAAAAATATTTAAAAGTTGTAGCTTTTCTTATTTCCGAAATAATTGCATATAAAAAAATATATATAAAAAAAATTCGACATTCGGTCAACTTTAACTCGTCAGATATGGTCGAAAACTGCATTTGTAAGCTAATATTCTTACAGTATAGTAATATTTAATCATTTGTCTTCATTTTGAAAGAAATTGGAAGTCGCTAGGACAATATTTAGATTTATGGTGAATTTTTGAAAAAAATATTTGTTTACGTACGCGTGTTACGAATTCATGCTTTATTTTGTGATAATATTTTCTCTGTGTTGCTTTTATCGTTTTACAATGTGTTATATACCAAAATGATCGCAATTTAGTGTACATTACAACGAAAAAAAAAGTAACTTGTTACCTTTAACTGTTTTGCGCACAGCGCGATTTGAATACAATTATATATGAAATTTCGTTTTTGCGCTATCATATATCGCATTATTTATATATGATAATGATAATTTTTTTCATTTCTGATGGTTGTATACTAAATTTCAGGCAATGACAAAAAAAGGAGCCAAAAATGAACTCATAATCTTGAAAACTAAGCGCGCTGTGATTTTTTGAAAAAAAGATTTTTTCCGCTTCCGAGCTCACTCTGAAACGTCTCCGGCACACGGGAGACATTTTTTTTTTTTACCGCTTCGGCGTTTAAGGGTTAACTAAAGCTACCATTTCACTGCATTTCCATGCACTTCTGCTACTAGTAATGTCATCAATTTTATTCTTTCTACCTAAATATTTGTTTATTTAGGTCAGCAGTTTTCATTTCTCCCTGATATTTGAGGTTTTCCCATTGGTTTTCATACTGCTATCTCCAAATCTAATAGAATTTGTTTAAATGAGAGCTGCTCTCTTCTTCCCTTCATGCCCAAGCATCTCAATCTTTAAGATCATTAGTCTATTTTCAGGCTCTACATGCCATGTCTCTTGTAACATGATGGCTCAATAAACTCAAGCTGGGTATTTTGGCACTCTGTAGTTTATATCTACATAATATCAATATCTTTGTAAGTTCCATGTTTCTTAAATAAATGGCTCACATGAGTCAAAATCATTTTGCTTTTTAATGGGATTCTCTTTATTTAAAAGTCAGTTTAGTGATCTCTCTTCACTTGGGCTGTTATTTTTCTTTTTCTTCAAACTCACTTAATATGGCTTTACAATTCATTAAGTAAACAAGAATATAACAATTTTCTACCTCCTCCATGGCCTGCCTTTCCTGTATAATTTGGTCTCCCTCCCTCACTTCACCGTCAGTTGTTCTTATACAGTTTATTTGTAATTTTAATTCACCCCCTTGGACTAATAAGCTATTAAAATGGCAAACTAAAAAATCATTTCACCAGCAACATGTACCAACTACCTCAGTTTTTTTATATGGTTTTTGATGCTAATAAGCAATGAACATATTAAATAATTGATAAAACTATGCACAGTAGTAGTACATTAAATTGAATTTGAAGAGGGTAAAAAGCTCTCCCTAGCACCTATCTAGTAATTCAGAAATCTCTTCTACACTGCACTCTGTTACATAAATTATCAAACAGGTATAGTGTTCATTTTCAATAATGGCATTCATGTTACTTAAATCTATCATATAATCTTATTTAATTCTGAGGGTAAAGCCTAAGCATGAACCAACCATGAGCAATCAGTTGAATATTTCACTCATGGAAACATAAAAATGAAACATGTTGTAAACAAACATGCAGCACAGCCCCACCATCTGCACAAACCCAGGGAATCCAAACCAGCCAATGAGTAAAACTGAATTCCTAAAAATCATTATCCCTACTGTCTTCCTGCAATTAAAAGCCTGTGAAGTAGGAAATCTAAAAAATTATATGGAAACTACAACATAGGGATATGGTTATGCCTTATGATGCATACATTAAACAAATGTGCTTCAGTTTGCAACAGGTAGCCTTCTAATTTATGAAAAATATCATAATGAAGAAAATCTTTCAACATTCTGATATGTTACAGAAAGAAAATTTTGAAAATATTGTTTCCAAAATACATTACAAAAAATACTATCCCCTGAAGATTTTAGCTATGTACAGACAAAAACATCATATACTCTGTAAAAAAAGTTTCTTTCACAAAAACAGGATCACCCTTAAAACCCCTGAAACCAATTGAAGTTCATTAGCAAAATCCATATATTGAAAGTGTCTTTAAAAGAGCAATTACAGTGAAAATTTTGTTAAAATATAGGTATTGAAAGTTTGACTTAAAGCTTAGCTTTTCTCTAGTCATAAAAGAACAATGTCTGCTGCACAAAAAGTCTTATACCAATCTCTTTCATGAACAATGCCAGTCCTCTCTCATTCTGTGGAGGTACCATATAAAATACCCTATTTTATACTGACCTATTAACAAACTATCTAAAAAGTGCACCTTCAGTTCAAAATGTAATGGTAAACATTACATTCCATAATAATATAATGTGTACTGGTAAGATGTTCTAGGCATAAGTTAACTCAAGCAAGGGAAATGAACAACAAACTATTTGAGTGAAATGAATGATTTTGACATGTATGTCATTTGCTAATTAAGGTACATATTTGTCAACTCCACAATATTGTGTAATTTAGAATGCAATGGACTCCATGCACTGTACAGTATTTCATGTGCAACAGTAAAAAAAAGTAACCTTTAGATACACTTAACCTACAAATACTGACTTCTAATGCACATCTATCTCATCAAGCTCATCACAAATTGTTTCAAAGCAGACCAAAATTTGGCCTGTTTAGCTATATATGGAGAAAGGGGACACGAAAATAAATACCAAATCTATCATAAGTAACTAATGCTTCCTAAGCATGACATATGTGTAAATTTCATCTATGCAAAAGTTTTACAATACTGTGCTTGTGTTGAAGCTAACATATTTCATTATCATTAATTATTGGATAGCAAAATGAGTCGTAAAATACGTACAGTAATGTACTTTTGTATCTTAAATGCATTTTAATGTTCACACATGTCTAATGCACAGTCAGTGTTAATATCTGTCATAAACCGTTGTTAATGCATTTTCACATCAATTCTAGCTAATGCCAAATGTGTAATATGTCATCTGTACTTTTGCTTCAAACTATACCATCCAAACATCTACAATAATTTCTTATGTTTAACATTATTATTTCAATCATCACACAAACAACCCCATTACAGGTTTCATAAGTTTCAGCAAAAAATACAACACTCTGGACAGCGGAGTGGGGAGTAGTGAATGAGTATGGGTCATGCATAAATTTTTTGGAATAAGCACAAATCAACTTTATATATGATTATATTTGCATACACTAAGTTTATATTTATAAGTTATGAATACACATATACTACGCAAAGAACATACATACAGGCAGTTGCCAGTTATAAGCGGCCTTGGTTACCATTGATCCGGTTTAACAGCACTTGTCTAACAATGACAATAACTGGATGTTCAGCACCGATATTTGTAGATCCCCGGTTAACGGCAGTGCCATTATATGGGGATTGGCCCTATCATGGTCGATTTTCAGTTATCACACTCTCCAGAACAGAAATCCCCATTAATAACTGGGGACTGCCTATCTATATCTATATATATTACTATATATATAAAATAATATATATATAGATATATATATATATATATATGTATATATATATTATTATATATATATATATACATATATATAATAGATATATAGTATATATATATATAGTATATAATATATAGTATATAATAAATAGTATATATATATTATGAATATCTTATATCTATTATAAAAATAATATTATAATTATTATAATATATGTATATATATATATATATATATATTATATAGATCTATATATATATATATATATATATATATATATAGCAATATATTATTTAAATATATATTTACATATATATATATATATATATATATATATTTCTATATATATATATTATGATATAGATATATAGATATATATAGAGTATATATATATATAGTATATATAATATATTCATATATATATATAATAGTTATCGGTATATTCATATATTAATTTATATATTAGAATATATTATATAATCATATATAGATATACATATATATATATATATATATATATATATATATTATATATATATATATATATATATATACATATATATATATAATATATATATATGTATTATATATTATATATATATATATTCGTATGTATATATATATATATATATATATATATATATATTATTATAATACACATACATACATACATACAGGCCATCCCCAGTTATTGGCAGAGGTTCTGTTCCGATGACTTGATATGAGAAAATCGCCAATAACCAAAATTGGTGAGTTTTGGTGCTTACCGGCACTGATAAGCCAATGAATCTTCTTCATCAGGTATGTATCAGTGCCAATAATCTATTATCAGCACCAATAAGCAGAAATCGGTTCATTTCGGCACTGATCATTGCAGATTTCCATTGCTAGACAAGCACCATAAAACCAGATCACTGATAACTGAGGCCACAGATAAGCGGGAACTGCCTGTATTATATACATGTGTATACTATATACATAGTGCATACATATACGTCTACATATACGTATATAGACACATGCTTATGTATGCATAAATAATATACATATATAAATATAAAAGTTATTGTGAGCAAGTTGATATGGGCATTATATTTACCAGTATAATCAGATCATAAATTTCAAATACCCAAATGAACCATCACAACACTTGGTGCCTATTCAAAGAAATTTTCAAGTTTTTTAATACATGATGCATTTAACGTAAAATGAAATTGTTCATTCAATTTTAGAAGTTTCAGCCAACCTACTTTTTCAAAGCTTAAGACTGAACGATCACAAGACTACTGAGATTGTAAGACAGAAGAGTATGTAAAACACAATTATACTTAAATATGAATAGAAATAATCAGAAAATATTTTGAATTCAATTAGAGCAGAGGCCAAAAAAATTAGAAGGCATACACAGGAAAATTCTAAACAGCATAGAAACGTCACCTACAAGAAGGATTTTCTCAAAATGAGCTGGGGAATGGGGAGGGCTGAACACTGATAGGTCTACCAACAGCAGAGAAATTTATAGCCTACTGAGAATTACCGTAAATGTTCAAGACCAGAAAACTTGAAGCAGGATAAGTCTGCAAAGATCTGAGATAGATTTTCAAACAATACTAGGCATATTAAACAGATATGCAGTATTCTAAGCGATTCCTAAGTAATATCTCAACCACAAGACTGGAATTTTTCTTACATGATATCACGGACATGAAAAATTCTTGAATTTAATAAAATTCTTCATGCCAAAGGAATTGGCATTTTTAAGAAGAAATTATTAAGCTCACCACTACCACAGGATAGAAGGTAAAAATATATGTATATATCCATATGACAGCTGCATACGACAAATAGTACCATCTCTCAAATTTGTATAAATGCAACACATGAACAAGAAATACTTTGCAAATCCTACAGAGATGTATACATATGTGAGAACCAGTCCTCATGGTAGTTAGGGGACAGAATTTAATGATATCTGTCTAATGCAGTACCACAACTGACAATATAAAAATGTATCCAACTGCACTTGTGTAATGTGAAATCAATATTATCCTACAGTGATACAATAATCTATTACAATGGCAGTATATGTGAGCAATATGATTAAACTACTTTACGGATGATTTTCATACACAATATGACACTGTTCACAAAGTTTTACTGGATTATGTCATAGTACTTGGAAAAGCGTTAACTACAATAAATTGCAGATATCTCACTGAAATATGCAATACCATGAGCCTCTAAATACCTTGAAAACAACTGGTACTACTACATCTAACACCTTTCAAATCTAGACAGCCATTAGTAAATTTCCTTGAAAATTTCAGCTATTCCAGTTACTTGAAATTCATCTAGCACCATCACTATATCTTATGATGAACCAATTCAAAAGATAAAAAATTACCTTTCAACAAATTTCATCTAAGATATATTAGTGACAGCTTTAAACAGGAAACTATGAAGGTCAAGGGAGGGAAATGGCAGTAGGTGACGTTACTACCAAAACTGGTGTAGTGCCTGGTGTGTAAGAGAGAGAGTGCCCTCTGCTCTAGCCGCGCCACAGCCATCGACCCACCACCACTCCCGCTGCCGCTGCCACCACCACCACCAATACTGCCACCACCCACACTCCCAGCACTTGAAGGTGCTGAGTGAGGCCCACCCGGAGTGGGTGGGGGGCTGCAGGGGGGGTCTTCTGGGGTGGTGGTAAGCCCTCCCCCTCCACCCGCAGTGGTGAAGGCCCTGACCAGGCGTGCTCGAGTACCTTGGCTCCTGCAACGGCGCATGTTGTCCCCTCGTTCGCTGCCAAAACGACGTATTCCACCTGCCCGACCTCCCCCCGTAGGCGACAGGCACACCCCGTTCAGCTAGAACACATGCCCACCCCTCAGTTAACAGCCACAGGACTCATGCTATGGCTGCTGTTGTTATTAAGAACAGCTCTAATTGTAGACAGCAGCAATATTTTTTTTTTACATTAACTAATAGCATAAGTCTGGTGGAGCAGCAGGGGGACGAGTGGTCCAGGCTAAAGGTGGCCAAAGAGGCCGCAGCTAAGGCAGGGCCTAGGTGCTGCCTGGTGAACCCGTGCTGTGCTCCTCATGCACTTTGACCCCTTATAATCAAGCAATATAGGGCAGATTTGAAGACCCTTTTTCACTTTAATCTCCTACTGAATGCACAGAAAAATTATAATTAAAATTACAAATACTTAAGTGAAGGGTATACAAATCTGATTTTTCTAGAACTGTCTTAAATTACTTATAAGGTTTGAGTCTCTACCTTAAAATATAATTACTATCTGAAAAATGGAAGAAACTGTGGAAAACAATAGTAGTATACTAAAAGTGAATGTGTGGAGTGTTGCCTTCAAATTCACATTTTCTTCCTTTTCCCTGATGCAAAATTGTAGACCAGGCTAGTCCTTGGTGAATGATGTTCATACAGGAAACCATTCCAAAACATAATTTATTTGGACAAATAACTATAAAGAAAACTAAATAAAATATGGAACACCATTAACTTAAAAGAACATAAAAGCCTAATACTGCTCTTGAAAATGAAACATCAAAAAGTCAGTCATGTTATCAAAATAAATAATCATGTAATAAGCTCCTCCTTAGATATATGGCCTCTTCATTTGAAGAATTCTACATTATATAAAAAAATATGGTTCCATAATATGATATGATAGTATGTTCCATATTCCATTTTGCAGAAATCTAAAAGCCACACTCAATATTCCTTAACTACTATTATAATGGATGGGCTTCATTTTGAAACTGTGCATAAAAATACTGGTATTTACAGCAGTCATTTTACCTCCGAAATACAGTACCAATATATTGTTGAGACATCAAATATAAATATTTAGCATTCATTTAGTGCACCATGTCTATCTATGTGAAATGTTTATATACACTGGTGTTATAAAAAGTAGATTTGCAGTTTCCATCTTATACTCTGCCAATATTGACTTCACATACTAGCTACTTTGCTCCTTTATGTATGAACTGTACAACAAGTCTGGAGCCACTAGGAAAATAAGATAGTTTTCCAACAAGCAAATTTAACCCTTGCCTACTTTGCTAAGGTTGTAAGATAAAGCATTATTTCAAGCCACCTATAAATACTAAACTACAAAACAGGCTATCATTACTTTAAATATTTACCAATAATTATAAATGGACTTTTAAAAAACTTAAGGCAACTGCGGTCTCCATTGCAATTCGTATTGGGGATGGTCGTATTAATGACACTTGAAGTGGCATTTAAAGTGGGTATAGACGATATCATGTTAGAAGTTGGAGTTGTATGAGGTAAAGATGTAGTAGGTGTGCTAACAGAGGTGGTAGAAACTGGGGAAGAGCAATTGGATACATCCTTCTACAGTGCAGCAGTATAGGGGTAGAAATGGAAGAAGATTAAATATATGAACCAAACACTAGACCATAATTTCATTTGACAGTACGTATCTAAAATATACAGTAAACTTACCAAACTATTGTTATATCCAATACTGCAGGCAACAGTAACAATAAATGAACACTGCTGTGCACATCATACCAAAATAAAATTCAATACAAAGCCTCTTTTCATATTAAACTAAGTACAATAAATTAAACGCAAAGCACATAATCCTATCATACCTATCCATATCTACATAAAATTAAGTGCTTTCCTCTTCTATGAAAAACTGGTGCATAATATAACAAATCCATTAAGAATCCCCAGTATTTCCTCAGAGGCCTCATACCATAATATCTGACTCAAAGTATTCTTTCCATCACATACATATTCACTTTACATCACTGAACACTGAAGAGATTCTAAATGCAAATGTTTTTACAGATATTATTTACAAACAAAATCATGCATGTCATAATTTGTAAGGGAATAGAAAATAACACATGAAAGCCATTCAAACCTTCAAGGTTTTTCATTTTGTAAACTCAGTTCAACAGAAAATATAACACTCAATAGAAACCCTTTTCATAGGGATTTCTCTTTTGTGGCTAAATATCTTAGATTTGCCGCATTTAACCATCTTTCGTCACATTATGTGGTATTATGTCCAGCAAAAGAAAAATTAGAGCAACAGTTACTTGGCATTGCTTGGCTGATATGGGCCACACTGGCTAGATGAAACTTTGATTATAAAGAACATACTTCCACAAACTGTTCTTCAGTGAATCAAACTAGTATTGTAATGGCAAGTATAATAAATATGCTTATATTTTTTCTAAGGAGCAGATAAATCTAAGCATTGTGTAATGTCACATAATACAGAATACAAAACATTGCAGCTAGGTTATCACACTGTGTAAACAAACACTGCATCCACAAAAACTGCCAAAACAAGGTCAAATATATCAAAATGGTAACAGACTCTAAGCTTGCCTCCATTTGTTACGGCTGCTTTAACAGTGGCTGGGTTCTTAATAGAGCACAGGCTTAGTTATAAATTTGGCATCTGCACTATAAGATATGGCTCTCTTCATATGTTTCCACCTTATTTAAAAAATATAAAAGTTCCAATTCAGCACTGGCATGGAATTTTCGTTTAAGATGCATGGATGAAATTAAAATTAAAAGTCACTTTGTTAGATTAGTAAATTAGACATACTAATCCACACAAAGCTCAACAGCATACTGGATAAGACAAATGGAGACCAACAGAACATACCCTGTAATGCTTGTGATGAACTCTTCTTTGTGATATGGCTGACAAAAGACTTGAATGCTCCTTTACTGTTTGGGCTGGTTACAGTAACCCCAGTTGATGCAACTTGAC
>NC_087201.1:111417847-111445347 GCF_015104395.2 Macrobrachium nipponense
AACTTACGAAAAACTCGAGATACGAAAGCAAATACGAAGATTTTTGCGGCTCTACATACGAAAATTGTTCAAGTTACGAAAGGTTGTAGCTGTAAAGTCCAAGATTCGCCCAGATCACCAATAACAATTTTAAAACCCGCGCGCCACCAACTGAGTAGACTCGCCACCATCCTCCTGTTCTCCCATTGGTTCCTGATGCTAGTCACCACCATAAGATCCTTCTCTCCTATTGGTCAACATCTCTCCCATGATCCCATGATGTGTAGTGGCATCCTTTTTCGGCCACTTCGCGGCATCATCGGTATCGTAAGCACGCGGAATTCATTCGTTATATACGATTCCGTTTATTAACGTAAATTTGTTAGTGATTTCATTGTAGTATACTTTATTGTGTTGTGTGAGAACTTTACTACATACGTATACTACATAACATAATAAAGTACAGTATATACGTAGTCATGAGTCCCAAGAAAGTTGAAGTTCACGGAAAGAAGAGGATGCTTCCTTTGGAGACGAAGATGGAGATAATTAAAAAGCATGAAGCTGGTATGCGATTGAGTGTGATCGCCAAGGAATACAGCCGAAATCCATCGACAATAGGCACCATCCTTAAGCAGAAGGATGTCATCAAAGCAGCTACACCTTCCAATGGCGTGACTATTTTGTCCAGCAAGAGGAGCCAGGTGCACGATGAAATGGAAAGGCTGCTTCTTGTCCGGATAAAAGCAAAAGAAATCGCTGGCGATACGATAAGGGAGACAGTAATCTGCCAAATCTGCCACAAGGCCAGCGCTATTTTTGTCGATTTGATTGCCCAGGCCAAAGACGATGGAAGAGAAGGGACATCGACGCCAACCCCAGACTTCAAGGCTTCTCATGGGTGGTTCGAAAAATTCCGTAAACGGACTGGCATCCATTTGGTGGTGCAGCATGGGACGCTGCCAGCTTGGACACGTAAATGGCCGAAGCCTTTATTAAGACGTTTGACGAGATGACTTTCAAAGAAGTCTACAGTTCTCAGCAAGTCTTCAACTGTGATGAGACTGGCCTTTTTTTGGAAAAAAAATGCCTCGTCGGACGTACATCATGCAGTAAGAGAAGAAGCTACCCGGGCATAAGCCTGTGAAAGACAGGCTTACGCTCGCAATTTGTTCGAACGCCAGTGGGAATTGCAAGGTGAAGCCCCTACTTGTCTATTATTCGGAGACTCCTCAAGCCTTTAAGGCCCACAAAGTGCTTAAGGAGAAGCTTCCAGTGATGTGGAGGGCTAATGCGAAAGCCTGGGTAATGAGACTTTTGTTCACCGAGTGGGTAAATCTGTGTTTCGGCCCGACAGTGAAGAAATTCTTGGAAGAGAAGCGCCTCCCTCTGAAATGTCTGCTATTGTTAAGACAAGGCCCCTGCTCACCCTCCTGGCCTCGAGGAAGATATCCTAGTGGAGTATTCGTTTATCAAGGTTCTTTATCTTCCGCCTAACACCACCCCTCTCCTCCAGCCCATGGACCAGCAAGTGATATCGAACTTCAAGAAGCTGTATACGATACATCTTTTCAAGAGATGTTTCAACATCACCGATACCACAAACCTCACCTTGAGTGAATTTTGGAAGGAGCATTTCGATGTTGTGATATGCATCCGACTCATCGACCAAGCTTGGCAGGAGGTTTCGAGGCAAACCTTGAATTCTTTGTGGAGGAAACTCTGGCCTGATGCTGTATCTGCCCCAGACTTCAAGGGATTCGACGTGGGCGAAGCTGGTGCTGCAGATTCACGAACAGTTGATGATCCTGAAACTGTTTCGCAACCAGATCTTGATGAGATCGTTGCACTTGGCAAGTCCATAGGGCTGGTCGTCGACGAGGATGACATCAGTGACCTTCTCGAGGAGCACCAAGAGGAGCTTACGACAGATGACCTGAAGAAGTTGGAGGCCATGCAACATAACGTCATTCAAGAAGAGTTCTTGAGAAGCGGCGAGGAGGAGAAGGACGACGCTATGACAACGGCAGAAATTAAGGATGCTCTTGCTGCTTTTCATAAGGTGCAATCATTTGTAGAAAAGACACACCCCGAAAAGGCTTACAGCGGTCGTAAGCTTGCACAGTTCAATAACGTTTGCCTGAGTCGTTTCAGGAGCATTTTGAAAAGCAGGCAGAAGCAATCTTCCTTAGATAGTTATTTTTTAAAGAGGCCTTTAGTACTATCAGGAGTAAGCAAAAAGGAAGCTCCAATTGATACTACGAAAAAACAGGAAAGTTGAAATTGAAATTTTGTAAAAAAAAAAAAAAAAAAAAAAAAAAAAAAAAAAAAAAAACAAAAAAAAAAAAAAAAAAAAAAAAAAAAACGTGAAGTATAAAAAAGTAAAAAAAAATGTAAAAATAAAAAAAAGACAACAAAAATTTAATTTTAAATTTTTTGTAAAGTTAAGTGTTACAGTTTTGTTAATGTGTTTCGTAAAGTTTAGTTTATGTTTCCTGACATTTTTTAATGTGTTTCATAAAGTCAAGTGTACGTATTAAAGAAGTTTTCTGCCGTTTGTCCTCCTCCTCTGTCGCCACTTTCGGAGATAGCCTCACTCGAAATGTAAGGTTCCACATTTTACTACATATGTACACAGTATTTCTTGTATACCATGTACACTAATACACTTTATTTACAGGTATATGTACATATCAGTACTAGTACGTATTAAGTTGGTATTGAATGGTCCAAATTATTGTAGTAATTCATTGTTTATAGGTCAATTTAGCTTTATTATGAAATTTACTGAGGTGTTTTTGTAGGGCTTGAAACGGATTGGCCATTTTACATGTAAAATGCAGTTCAAGATACAAATAGCTCGTGACAGGAAAGCCGCCTCGGAACGGATTAATTTCGTATCTCGAGGTACCACTATATTATATATATATATATATATATATATATATATTATATATATATATATATATATATATATATGATATATATGTATATGTATTATATACATACATATATATATTATATATATGTATATATATTATATATATATATATATATATATATATATATATATATGTGTGTGTGTGTGTGTGTGTGTGTGTGTGTGTGTGTGTGTGTATATGTATATATATACGTATATATATATATATATATATATATATATATATATATATATATATATATATAATATATATATATATATATATATATATATTATATATATATATATACACACACACACACACACATATATATATATATATATATATATATATATATATATTATGAATAATTATCACATCACCATGATTCCATATAGATCATTCAAGCTACAAATGTCCTTTATTATCCAATTCGCTCTACCTCGGAATTTATATATTTTCACATATGTACCAAAGAGGAATTTTGTAGTTGATAATAATTTCGTCCCCTCTTGGGATTGAACCACCGTCCAGTGGACGGGAACGAGATCAGGACGATAAGGTCACTAGGCCGTCCTGATTTTGTTCCCGTCCACTGGACGGTGGTTCGATCCCATGAGGAGACGAAATTATTATCAACTACAAAATCCCCCCCCTTCGGTACACATATGAAAATATATAATTTCCGAGGTAGAGCGAATTAGATATTAAAGGCCATTTGTAGCTTGAATTAGAATATATTATATAATAAATATATATATATAGATAATACGTATTATGTTATCTATGTTATGTATGTAAGTATGTATGTGTAATATATATTATATATATATATATATATATATATATATAAAATATATATATATAAAGTATATATATATATAATATATAATAATATATATATATAATAATATATTATATATATATATATATATATATCTATATATTATAATATATATATAATATATACTACTATATTATTATACACACATAGATATATCTTTACACCACACACACATATATATATATATAATAGTATATAATATATATAATATTATATATATATATATATATATATATACATATATATTCATAGATATATATATAGATATATAATATATATATATATAGTATATATATATAATATATAAATATATATATAATATACATTGTGTATAAATCATTCTTCTTGGGGTAAAGATCACCTGCATGTATAGGCACTAATTACACATAATACTAAGACAGAAAAAGGGTGAAATGCCTTAAGGCATTAACAACCTTGACTTTAAACAAAGGTAGATATTCAACTCTAGTTCTCTAAAGTTCAATAGAATGTTTTTCCTTTTTAGTTAATTTTTTTGCCAAAGATGAGTTTAAATACATACACTTTCAGACAAAATGTGAAGTGAAAATGTAAATGTTGAGGACATGGACATTATGAAAAACTTTAATAAACTAATGTACATTCATTTTTTTAAACTGTTACCACATGACATGCCCACTGGAAATACATTGGTAAATTAAGAAATTACAGTATATGGAAAAAAAACTCACATTGAAAGAGAAACAAAACAAATGCAGCTAAAAGATGTTATTTAACTAGAGAACAACTATACCTATTCATGGATTCAATATGAAAACATTTGTGATGTAGGAGGACTAAACAATATAATGCAATAAAGCAGAATTTCTAGTACAATGATGGCAGTGACCTATGCGGAGAGTACAAAAATCAAAGCCAGACAAAACAGTTATATTTCATCCATTGGATGAAAAATTAATTGCATACATATAGCATTAGATCACAATTTCAAAAATGTAAATAACTGGATAAAAACCAATAGCTTTTAAAATATACTGTACAGGCAGTCCTTGTTATCGGCAGGAGTTCCATTCCCAGAGGTGAGCCAACAAGCGAAAACCGCCATTTAACTGAAACTCAGTGATTTATGGCACTATAATGGCGCCGATAACCAGTTATCAGTGCCATAAGCACCCTGCGCCATAAGAGCCCTCCTTATGGCGCACCACCATTATGGCGCTGATAACCGGAAGCCCTCCCATTCTGGTGCCATAAATTGCCGATTTAATGGCACTAGACAAGCCCCATAAAACCAGATTGCTGATAACCGAGTCCACCGATAACTGGGGACTGCCTCTATAATTAAATCTCAGTAGTTCCAAGAGAGAGAGAGAGAGAGAGAGAGAGAGAGAGAGAGAGAGAGAGAGAGAGAGAGAGAGAATCCATGGGCCCATTACTTTTTTCATCACTGGTCAGAATTCCAAGTTACCTCTCTACATTATGCTAAAGTTTCGTGCTAAAGGGTTCTATGCTAAATTCTAGTTAAGACTATAATAATTTTCATGTAATTTGAATTTATTATATGAATTTCATTTGAATAAATCATCATACATATAGATTTTCTTTGTGATGACCTATAATTTGCCATGCATAAAAAAAAGCTCCCAAAATCCTAAATAAATTCTCTTTTCAACTATTATGCAGTATCAAGAAAGTGCAGGCATATAAATAGTACCTTTAAAATTCATTGTATACAAAAAATTACATACTTCCATACACCTGCTAATGAATCAAATAATTCCAATGAGCAGTATGATTACTGATGTCTATATATGAAAAGATATTCTTTTTCATGTCCACATGTTCAATAGAACTTAGTTATGGAAGAATATCTAAAACAGGTGTAACAGTGAGTGAAGTACAACTACTTCTACAAACTGACTATGCTAATATGTACAAGATATTTTCCTTTTATTGCAAGCTAAGAACTTTTTAGTGAATGCCTAATATATCTATAATAAAATACAAACAAAAGACCCCAATGACAGTGAACATCAGTACCAGAGGACACAAAAATTCTTTAATCATTTCCTGGACTGAGAGAAAATAAAAAAAACAGCAACAGTTTATTCTTTGGATGTTACTTTTCCTCTGAGGAAAGACAGGGGCAGGGGCTATCCTCTTAACCCAGTTCTGTACCTCGATGAAAGTTGTACATATAGCAAACTTCCTTACCATGTCAAGAACGACAAATATACAATGCAAATTTAGAATTCTGATGTTAGGCTCACTGTTTCACAGAGACTGAAGAGGAAAATTACTTATTTCAACAGGGTGCAGTAAACCTTTTTTTTCTAAAATGAGAAAGGTCCTCAGAATTATCCATCACATAATACATTTTCAGATAAATTATCATTTTCATTCTCACATAATGGGAAAATATAATTTTAATATGAATTTATAATATATATATATATATATATATATATATATATATATATATATATATATATATATATATATATATATATACAGGCAGTCCCCCCAGTTATCAGTGGCCTCAATTACAGCAGTTTACAGTGCTTGTCTAGTGACAAAAATCAGCAATTTTTGGTACCAATAATGAGGTATTGGTGCCGATACATAACTTACAGCTGCACCAATCACCAAAAAACTGTGATTTTCTGGTAGCAGCGATTTTTAGTTATCATCACACCGCCTGAACAGAACCACCACTGTAAACCAAGGACGCCTGTATGTATGTAAGTATGTATGTATGTATGTATGTATGTATGTATATATATTATATGTATGTATATATATATATATATATATATATATATATATATATATATATATATATATATATATATATATGTGTGTGTGTGTGTGTGTGTGTGTGTGTGTACGTATATTGTTAATATACATCTGTAAGTGACGAATATAGAAAAAAGCAGCAGCTGGGATGAACACTGCATATTATTTGGGGAAAAGAAGGTTTAAGGGCAGGAAACAAAGACATTTTTCGAGTGCAGGAAAAATGTGCGATACCTGGCTCACTCTTAATTTTGCATGGTATATGATTTGGTCTTGTGCTTGTGTGTTTTGTCTGGATTTGGGAAATAATAACAGTAACTGTAAATGAGACTTTTGTGCAAGTAAAAGAAAATGCTCGTAAAGTGAATACTTCCACCAAAGCTTAATCCTTGATGTACATCTGTGGTAGAGAATTTGGTTATGTTTGCAGGGCCTGCAATTTGATAAGAGGCTGTCCCCCCCTCCTGCTGTTAAGTGGTACCACTATGTTGGAAGTCAAAAGAAAACTCCAAAATAATTTAATAACTGTACATCTGCCAAGTCTTAAGAGACCTAAATAATCTCTCTCTCTCTCTCTCTCTCTCTCTCTCTCTCTCTCTCTCTCTCTCTCTCTCTCTCTCTCTCTCTCTCTCAGGGAAAGATACTGCTAATCTGAGTCTCTTTAACCAATGGGTATGTGCACATATACACACTGTGTTCATAATGTTTAAAAAAGGTATAGTACAGATCTTTGGAAGACATAAAAGATTAATTCTGTTGTCAGTCGCATGGAAACAGGAAACAAAAGTGGATTAACATTCCTTGAGAGATTAGAGAGACTCCATTTTTGTATGTCAACGCAGCGTTTGTAAAGATCTTCTATAGCAAACATAAAATTATTTTGTTGCTGATGAATCTCTCTGAACCAACAATTTTGCACTCAAAGTAATGAGAAGAAAGTAATTCTATTCTTCACGTAATCAGTAGAATACATATACTATTAAAAACTCCGTACTGTATTTAAAACATGCATTTATGTCATCGTCAGCTTCACATGAGCTACATGATCTTTTTCAGGCAGAACACTGCACAGCTAAAACCTGATTGGTAAGCTAATAGCTATGGAGAACTGTTAGCGAATGACAGCCCTCTAATTCTGTTCTATAGATATTCTGTTTTATAGATATTTTGATCACAAATTGTGTGTAAGGCAGTAAGTTTGAATGTTGCCATGATCGTGACTATTTGACAGAAACTTGCAGAAATTACTCAGAAATTTGCTTTAAAAAATTACTTCTTCTCAGCAACAAGAATTTAACAATAATTTTAACTTTTAAAATCACTTGCTAATCCTAGAGAGAGAGAGAGAGAGAGAGAGAGAGAGAGAGAGAGAGAGAGAGAGAGAGAGAGAGAGAGAGAGAGAGAGAGAGCATGTTTACACTCTTGGATCTTGAGTGCACGAAAGAGATTAATCATGCCACGATTCATCAACTTACTATTGGCAAATGACAGACTTAAAACAAGCATGAGGATTTTGCAAACAAATAAGTAATAGGTCAAGAATGCAAGAAAAGGAAAGAGATAAAATAAATTTTCTCAAGGAAACCATTTAAACAAACAATCGAAGGCACACAGAAGCTGAAAGTGGATCCTGTTTGTTTCTTGCAGAGTGGAGTTATTTTTACAGTAGTAAAATTGTAAAAAGCAATTGTCACTAGATTGGTACAGTGGTACCTCGAGATACGAAAGGCTTAACTTACGAAAAACTCGAGATAAGAAAGCAAATACGAGGATTTTTGTGGCTCTACATACGAAAATTGTTCAAGATACGAAAGGTTGTTGCTGTAAAGTCCGAGATTCACCCAGACCACCAATAACAATTTTAAAACTCGCGCGCTGCCAACTGAGTAGACTCGCCCCCATCCTCCCGCTCTCTCATTGGTTCCTGATGTTAGACACCGCCATAAGATCCTGCTGTCCTATTGGTCAGCATCTCTCCCATTGTGCATCTACATAGCGGCGTGCTTCTTCGGCCACTTCGCAGCATCATCGGTATCGTAAGCACGCGGAATTCGTTCGTTATATACGATTTCGTTTATTAACATTAATTAGTTAGTGATTTCGTTGTAGTACTACTTTATCGTGTTGTGTGAGAACTTTACTTCATACGTATACATACTACATAACTTAATTACGTACAGTATATACGTAGTCATGGGTCCCAAGAAAGTTGAAGTAGGAAAGAAGAGGATGCTTTCTTTGGAGACAAAGATGGAAATCATTAAAAAATATGAAGCTGGTATGCAATTGAGTGTGATCGCCAAGGAATATGGCAGAAATCCGTCGACAATAGGCTCCATTCTTAAGCAGGAGGATGTCATCAAAGCAGCTACACCTTCCAAGGGGGTGACTATTTTGTCCAACAAGAGGGACCACGTGCAAGATGAGGTGGAAAGGCTGCTTCTTGTCTGGATAAAAGACAAAGAAATCGTTGGCAATATGATAACGGACACAACAATCTGCCACAAGGCCAGCTCTATTTTTGGTGATTTGAGGATGGAGAAGAAGGGACATCGACGCCAACCCCAGACTTCAAGGCTTCTCATGGGTGGTTCGAAAAATTCCGTAAACGGACTGGCATCCATTTGGTGGTGCAGCATGGGGGAGGCAGCCAGCTCGGACATGAAAGCGGCCGAAGCCTTTATTAAGATGTTCAACAAGATGACGCTCAACGAAGGCTACAGTTCTCAGCAAGTCTTCAACTGTGATGAGACTGGCCTTTTTTGGAAAAAAAATGCCTCGTCGGACGTACATCACGCAGGAAGAGAAGAAGCTACCTGGGCATAAGCCTATGAAAGACAGGCTTACGCTCGCACTTTGTTCGAACGCCAGTGGGGATTGCAAGGTGAAGCCCCTACTTGTCTATCATTCGGAGACTCCTCGAGCCTTCAAAGCCCACAAAGTGCTTAAGGAGAAGCTTCCAGTGATGTGGAGGGCTAATGCGAAAGTCTGGGTAACGAGACTTTGGTTCACCGAGTGGGTAAATCTGTGTTTCGGCCCAACAGTGAAGAAATTCTTGGAAGAGAAGTGCCTCCCTCTGAAATGTCTGCTATTGTTGGACAATGCCCCTGCTCACCCTCCTGGCCTCGAGGAAGATATCCTAGCGGAGTATGCCTTCATCAAGGTTCTTTATCTTCCGCCTAACACCACCCCTCTCCTCCAGCCCATGGACCAGCAAGTGATATCGAACTTCAAGAAGCTGTATACGATACATCTTTTCAAGAAAGGTTTCGACATCACCGATACCACAAACCTCACCTTGCATGAATTTTGGAAGGAGCATTTCGATGTTGTGGTATGCATCCGACTCATCGACCAAGCTTGGCAGGAGGTTTTGAGGCGAACCTTGAATTCTTCAAGGAGGAAACTCTGGCCTGATGCTGTATCCGCCCCAGACTTCAAGGGATTCGATGTGGGCGAAGCTAGTGCTGCAGATTCAGGAACAGTTGACGATCCTGAAACTGTTTCGCAACCAGATCTTGACGAGTTCGTTGCACTCGGCAAGTCCATGGGGCTGGTTGTCGACGAGGACGACATCAATGACCTTCTCGAGGAGCACCAAGAGGAGCTTTATTTACAGGTACATACATATTAGTACTACTAGTACGTATTAAGTTAGGTACTGAATGGTCCAAATTGTTGTAGTATTTCATTGTTTATAGGTCAATTTAGCTTTACAATCAAATTTACTGGGGTGTTTTTGGAGGGCTTGGAATGGATTAGCCATTTTACATGTAAAATGCAGTTCAAGATATGAAAAAATCATGATACAAAGGCTGCCTCGGAACGGATTAATTTCGTATCTCGAAGTACCACTGTATTTCACTGTAACAAAATGGGATAATAATCATCCCAGAGCAGCTAATAAGTCAGTGGGAAGCAGAGCCGTTCACGTTTTATCATTATATGTTAAATTTATTGTGAAATAACATTTTATTTTTTATGTGAATTGGTACTGCTTTTACATACATATAGTAAGATCTTACTGTCGCTTCTCTCTTCAACAATACCACGATGCACAATAACTTAAAATTATTCATTCATTATTCCTCACAAATACATATAAACGCTCCTTCCCTCTACCTCAAGTTAGCTGTGCGTCACCGCAACGACAAATGGTTTTGTTAATAATTTGTGCTAAATTTTATTGTGAAAAGCTTTGTTCTTTCATTTATCATTTTGTTAATATTGTTCAACAAGACCGTCTCACTTGGCACACCGAACACTGGCTCAATTAAGACTTTTTTTCAGTATTGCATTTGATTGTTTTCTTATTTAATCATTATGTTAAATTTATTGGGAAATTCCCTTTTTATGTGAATTGTTATTGCTTTTACATACATACCATAATATTTTAATTCTTTCTTCTCCTTCTCCCCTCAACATATCAACAAACGAACAAACATAACAACGCTCCCTAGTTCAGTCTCAAGTTGTCTGGGCATAACGTCACCGCGGGCTACGTATGATTTTATACATCTTTTATGCTAAATGTTATACTGAAAGCTAAATTTAATATTAAATGCTTTATACTTTTATTTATTTTGTTGAATAATGATATCATTAAACTATGTATTGTAAATGAAAAAAAAAAATTAATATAGTTTTACTTGTAAGACCCAGTAGGCCATCGAATACCAGTACAAACTAGATAATCAGTCAGTTCGAAGTATGAACATTTGTTCAACAAACGAGGCACTACTCTGTGTGCGTGTGTGCGTGTGTGTGTGTGTGTGTGTGTATAAGTGTTATATATATATATATAATATATATATATATATATCTGAAATATCTCACATCGAACCGTGATCCATTTATATATCAATTCAAGCTACAAATGTCCTTTAATATCTAAATTCACTTTACCTTCGGTACATATATGAAAATATATCATTTGGGAGGTAAAGTGAATTTAGATATTAAAGGACATTTGTAGCTTGAATTGATATATATATATATATATTACTCCATGAGTAAAAAAATCATTACAAATTTAAAGCAAATAATACTTTTGATAGTTACATTTCTGAATATTCTAATATTCTATTGACTGGTTGTTATTTAGTTAAATCATTCACTACTTCAACAAGTATCATCTCCATGGACAACTTTGTGAGAAAATTAAATTGCAAAATAATAATAATAATAATAACACCAATAATGAGTCACTTCTGGATATAAGAAATACAATGAAGAAACATATTTGAGCTTTCTTATAACTGACAGTGGAGGTTACCTGGATTGTAAACTATAATTGTTTCTAATTTAATTAATTACCAAACCTTTAATTGTGCACTGGTAATTACACTGATTGTAGATCAAGGACATAAAACTCTCCCTAACTACAGCTCACATGCCTAAAATAGAATCCTCACACCACAAGTGTCATTTTCAAAATGTCTAAAACATTATGGCATACATCTAAGATTTTTAAATTCAAACCTTAACTTGAAACTTTCTAATTCTTAATACATTGCCTAAGCACACAAGGACTCCGAAAACTTACTATGGTAAAGAAATTAAAAGCAAAAGCCTACAGGAAGACCAAAATAGCAATAAAGCATATTACTGCACATTAATATTGTATTTATGATCATTTTATAAATTTAAAGCTATCTTCACTACTTGGTGCACTACTTAACATGAATGTGGAAATTGATAATCCTGTAAATGGCAAGAAAACAACTTAAATAAATTAAGATATTATGGCTTCAATATGAAAAAATCAGTTTATAAGAGAACATACAGGACGTATATTTTGTAAAAGTGAGAGAAATACTGCCACTTCTCTTTTAGCTAAACTGTTGGAAGGAAAAATAATTTTCAATTACTGTTCATAACCACCTTAACCAATAGGAGCCTGATTCTTTGATAAAGAATATGCACTGGACAGCATAATATATTTGTACATAAGTATGCCTTTTTAGAAAATGTCTTTCCATGGCCATAGTTTCTGTTTTGCCCATATCATGAGAAAGCTTGCAAAATGGAATACTGTATATGTTTTCTGCATCCTGAATATATATATATATATATATATATATATATATATATATATATATATATATATATATATATATATATATATATATATTTATGCTTACCATTCTTTGCTAGAATTAAAAATGCAATACTACAGCACAATAGGTTGGTAATGAGAAACATACAGAACTTGAATGTACTAAATCTATACAGTCAAACTAATTATTATAAATAAATGTAACAAGAAACTTTGACAGAAAGGAACACCAAAAAGGCCAAAATATAGAGGGTTAAATCCTTACTTAAATTCTTTGGAAACTATTAGGCAAACATTATTTACATCACTTTATAACCACCTCAGTGTTAACATTAAGACATGGAAATACATGTACACAAGTAAACAAACCAATTTCTGCCTAACAATTAGTTATGAAAAAATTAACTACACACTTCTTGTCCTTATTTATGCAAAAGTATAATCAAGGATGAATGCAGGACAAGTTAATATACTGACAATCAAAAACTGTTGACAGCAGAGAAGAGCATATGGAATTATGCATCTTTTGACAGAGAAAGATTATTTACAAATCTTGTGCACTGTACTGTTTTGTCATTTGTAATGAGCAAGATTTAAATATTCCCAAGCTTGTTTTAATATTCTATTCTAACCAGAAATTTGCTTTATAAAAATACACCATCATATCTTTTTTCAACATATTATGTTCCCTGTATTAGAAAAAGCAAACTGGGGCCTGTTCAATCAATAGGGCAAATTTTATATCTACAATGAACAAAACTTGTAATGCTATCTTGCACATAATTTCAACAATTTTGACAGTATCAATCTTCTCTAATATTTTTCCATTTGCACCTATGTAGAATTTACCAAATGATTTACGTGGAATTTCATAAATGCACCCACACACATTGGTATTATCAGGAGTCTACCACTTATGTGCTTAAATGATTGTATTGTTCTTCATTAACACGAAATCAATAAAGGTTCTAGGTACACAATTTTTAATATATAAACTTACAAGTTATGATATGGCAGTACAAGTTAAGTTTTGCGTTTCATGTTTCAGCAATGTTATTACCATAGTTTTTTGCATTTTACATACATTAACACAATATCATCAATACATTTATGCTATATATATATATATTATATATATTATAGTATCCTATATATATATATATATATATATATATAATATATATATATATTATAATATATTGAAAAAAATTTAATTACAGTTTGATTAGCTTTATTACTTTGGCCAGAATAACTCTTCATATACATATTTACTCTGTCAGAAAGACGAATATCACCTATTACACTATCCAGCAATCAACAAAATCTTATGTAAATTTTTTTTCTATTTGTACCAGGCTAAATATGACAAAATTGATCAGGATTTTGTTTTATATGTGTATAGCATATAGTATATTATATATACATAAATACAGGTAGTCCCCACTTATCGGCAGAGATACGTTCCGATGGCTTGATGATGAGTGAAAATAGCTGATAACCAATTATCAGTGATTTTTGGCACTTATCATCACTGATAACTGGATTTTGGTGTCGATAACCAGTTAATGCATCTCTGTTAAGTGTGTATTGGTGTCAATACACTATTATTAGTGCCAATAACAGGAAATCTGCGCAAAAATTGCCAATTTTCGGTGCTAAGCAAGTGTCATAAAACTAGATCGCTGATAACCAAGGCTGCCGATATTTGGGAACTGTGTATATATGTGTAGTATATTATATATTATAGTATATATATATATATATTATATTATATAATGTAATATTATTATATTATTAGAGTGATATATAGTATAATAATGTATAATATATAATAAAGTTATAATAATATTATATTATATAATATATTATATATATATACTGTAAATATATATATTATATATTATTATATATATTATAATTTAATATTATTTTGGTATATATTTATAATATGTATATATTATTATTAATACATTTATTATATTATAATATATATATATATATATAATATAGTATGTAATAATATTATATAATATATATATATAATAATTATATATATATACAGTATGTATATATAATTTTTATATATATATAATTTAATATATATTATAATATATATTATTTATATATATTTAATATATTATTATTATATAATTAATATAGTAATATTTACGCGTATATTAGCTATATAATATATGTATAATATATTATATTAATATAAGTAATAATATATTATAATTATTAATAATAGTACATTTGTATAATATATATATATAATATATATATAATATATATATATATATATATATATATTTATTATTATATATATATATATA
Organism: Macrobrachium nipponense; assembly: GCF_015104395.2. Classification (NCBI taxonomy): domain Eukaryota; kingdom Metazoa; phylum Arthropoda; class Malacostraca; order Decapoda; family Palaemonidae; genus Macrobrachium; species Macrobrachium nipponense. The sequence continues at coordinate 111,432,758 of NC_087201.1, forward strand.
GATATAATTTATAAGATATTTATATATATTATAATATATTATTTATATATATTATATATATATAGTATATATTAATTTATATGATAATAATATAATAATATATATTTATATATATATATGATATTATATATTATTATATATTATTATAATTAATAATATATATTTATTATAATATATAATATATATATATTATATATATATACTAGTATTTATATATATTATAAATAATATATAATATATTATATATTATTAATATATATAAAATTATATAGTATATATATATATATTATATATATACTATATATAAATATATAATTATTATATAATATATAATTATAATTAGATTATATATATATATAAGTATATATAATATATATATATATAGTTATATAATATATAATATAATATATATATTATATATATTATATATCATGATATATATATTCATATAATAAAATATTTATAAATAAATAAATAAATTAAATGAAATAAGATAAATAAATAAATATATATAATATATAATAATATATATATATATATATATATATATTTAGTATAAAGCAAATCCCACAGGAAAATGATAGTCAGAAATCCAAGTGCTTTCGTCTTTACTAAAACATTGTCAAGGAGCTAATGAAATAAAATTGGAGAGAAAGGTCTCAGGTACACAAAAAGGGTAAAAATTAAAAGATATAATCCAGGATTATCAGATATCACACAGTCACAAACCTAAACAGATTTGACCCTAACCGAAATTACAAAGTATCTTTACAGTCCAAAACATGTAAAAACTGAATATATTAATTTTTTTGCTTATATTTATCTACAACTTTTTTCATTATGAGAGCATCAAGTTTAAATGAACCAGGACTTAAATTTAGAACATTTCTATTATTTGACTTGATGAAACAAGATTCAATGATATTCCTTTTAACTGTGTCATTACATGGGATTAAGGCTCTTGCTTGACTCCAGTTAATATGATGGTCTAAATCTCTCATATGTACGAATAATGCATTCGATATTTGCCCAGTTCTCACAGAATATTGATGCCTTTTGAGACGTTGTGAAAGAGATTTACCGGTCTGTCCGTAATAGACTTTATCACACTTTTTGCAAGGAATTTCATATTTGCAGCCTGGAAGATCTTTAGGAGAATTATTTATTACTAAACTCTTGATATTAACCCTCTTACGCCGATTGGACGTATTAAACGTCGAGTCAAAATGTCTCCCGTATGCCGATTGGACGTATCATACGTCGGCTCAAAAAAGTTTTTTTAAAAATTCGCGGAAAAATACTTATAGGCCTACCAGCCGAAAACTTTTGTATCACGCTCCTTGGGGGATGCTGGGAGTTCACGGATCAAGGCGTTGTTTTGTTTACAATCGCTACGCAGGCGCGCAAGCGCGAATTTCTTTCTTATCACACTAAAAAGTATCAGTGACACATCTCGGAAATTATTTCGTCACTTTGGCATAATTTTTGCACCATTTTAAATTATCGTTTACATGAAGTATTATATATAAAAATGTGTGCAATTTCATGTAAAATAAACAAAAAACAGAAAATACTCCATGATTGTAGCTTTTCTCAGTTTTGAGATATTTTCATATAAATAACGATAAGTGCAAAAATTTCAACCTTCAGTCAACTTTGACTCTACAGAAATGGTCGAGAAACGCAATTGTAAGCTAAAATTCTTATATTATAGTAATATTCAATCATTTGCCTTCATTTTGCAACAAATTTGACGTCTCTAGCACAATATTTCGATTTATGGTGAATTTATGAAAAAACGTTTTCCTTACGTTCGTGCGATAACTCTTCCGAGAAATTTTTTTGTGCGATTGCCCTAATGTTTGCACCATTTTAAATTTGCCGTTACATAAAGTTTTATATATGGAAATGTGCGCAATTTCATGCACAATACAACAAATAACAACCCATGGTTGTAGCTTTTATCAGTTTCGAAATATTTTCATATAAATAACGTTAAGTGCAAAAATTTCAACTTTCGGTCAACTTTGACTCTACCGAAATGGTCGAAAAACGCAATTGAAAGCTAAAATTCTTATATTCTAGTAATATTCAATCATTTACCTTCATTTTGCAACGACTTGGAAGTCTCTAGCACAATATTTCGATTTATGGTGAATTTATGAAAAAAAAAAAAAACATTTTCCTTACGTTCGCGCGGTAATTCTTCCGAAAAAATCAGAATTTTTTGTGCGATTGTCGAAATGTTTGCACCATTTAAAATTAGCTGTTACATAAATTTTTATATATGAAAATGTGCGCAATTTCATGTAGAATACAACTAAAATGATTGAAGGTTGTAGCTTTTTTCTTTTTTCGAAATATTTGCATATAAATCACGATAAATAGAAAAAAAACCACGTTCGGTCAAATTTGACTCTACCGAAATAGTTGAAAAACGCAATTGTAAGCTAAAACTCTTACGGCCTAGTAATATTCCGTCATTTTTCTTCATTTTGAAACAAATTTGAAGTCTCTAAAACAATATTGTGATTTATTGTGAATTTTTTAAAAATATATTTACCTTCACTACGAGCGCCGATTCGCGGCCGCAAGTCTCCGAAATACGTACATCGCATTATCCTAATATTTGCTCCTTTTCATATTAGCCTTTTTATAGAGTTTCATATATCAAAATGTGCGCAAATTCATGAAAAATACAATAAAAAATAATTAAAGGTTGTAGCTTTTTCCATCTCCGAAATATGTGCATATAAAAAAATATATATATAAAAATTTCGACATTCGGTCAAATTTAACTCGTCCGAAATGGTCGAAATCTGCAATTCTAATCTAAAACTCTTACAGTATCCTAATATTCAATCATTTGTCTTAATTGTGAAACAAATTGGAAGACTCTAGAACAATATTTAGAATTACGGTGAATTTTTGAAAATAACATTTTTTTACGTCCGCGCGTTACGAATTCGTACATCATTTTGTGATAATATTTTTCCGGTGTTGATTTTATTGTTTTACTATGTATTATATATCAAAAGGATTACAATTTAGTGTACAATACAACGAAAAAAATGTAACTCGTTAGCTTTGACCGTTTTTTGCACAGCGTGATTTGAATACAATTATCTATGAATTTTTTTTTTTCGCTACCATATATCGCATTATTTACATATGATAATGATATCATTTTTCATTTCTGATGATTGCATACTAAACTTCAGGCAATGGAAAAAAATGAGCCAAAAATGAACTCTTAATCTTCAAAACTAAGCGTGCTGTGATTTTTTGAAAAAATTATTTTTTCCGCTTCCACGCTCACTCCAAACCGGCGCCGGCATACAGGAGAGATTTTTATTTTTAGGGCTTCGGCGTAAGAGGGTTAATATTACTGAAAACAACATTTATGTTAAAAAGCTTTAAAATTCTAGGAATATCTAAAAACCTTTCATCATAGGGTAATTTTAGAATGTTATGCTTACTAAATTCAAGTTTGTCATTAGTTGAATAAAATGTTTTCTAGCTCTTTTCCATGCCACATCTACAAAAGTCCTTGGGTATTTAAGTTTCAATGCAATATCATAAATAGTTTTAATTTCAGCGTCAATAAACTGCGGGCTACAGACACGTAAAGCCCTTAGGAACATCCCAGAAAAAACAGAGAATTTAACATTTTGATGGTGATTGGAGTAGCAATGAACAAAAGAGGCAATTTTAGTTGATTTTTGAAAGAATGAATATAAGCAACAAAATTAATATATTCAGTTTTTACATGTTTTGGACTGTAAAGATACTTTGTAATTTCGGTTAGGGTCAAATCTGTTTAGGTTTGTGACCGTGTTATATCCGATAATCCTGAATTATCTTTTTATTTTTTACCCTTTTGACAATTAACCATCTGGTATTCTTGATCTTGTTGTGTACCTGAGACCTTTCTCTCCAATTGTATTTCATTAGCTCCTTGACAATGTCTTGGTAAAGAAGAAAGCACTTGGATTTCTGACTATAATTTTCCTGTGGAACTCGCTTATTTATGAAGTCACTGTGCATCTACTGTGATTTTTTAAGCGTATATATATTTACATATATAATATATTATATATAATATATATATTATATATATCTATATTCTATATCTTATATATATATCTATATCTATATATCTATAATATATATATCATATATATCTATATAATCTATATAATATATATATATATATAATATAATATCTCTATATTATATATATAATCTATTATATATATCTATATATATTATATATATCTATATATATCTATATATATCATCATATATATATATCTATATATATATATATATATATATATGTTATATGTATAGAATATATATAGATATATATAAATATATATATATATATATATATGGTATATATATATATATATATATATATAATGTAGTTAACCCCCATACTTGCATTCTCGAGATTCGCCTATTCACGGATTTCTCTTTGGACCATAACTACTTATGAATCACAGGAAATTCGTCTATTCGCGGTATTTTTCACAGAGAAAATATTCACTAATGGCTGTATTTTCACAACAATTTTATAAGTAAATGCACTTTTTGTGATGAAAAAAAAATATTCAGGTATAAGCATTTTTATAGGGTTCTCTTGTGTCTGAACTAACAAAATGGCAGCTCTAAGGATATTTAGAGGGCTTTTAAGGATTCGTGGATTTTAGCTATTCACAGAGGGGTCTGTCAGGTATGTATCCCCCTGCAAATATGAGGGGGGGGGGTTTACTGTATATAAATATAAATATATACTCTATAGTATATATATATATATATATATATATATATATATATATATATATATATATATATATATATATATAGGTTAACTATAAACACATACATGTGCATATATTCTATATATATATATATATATATATATATATATATATATATATCTATATATATATATATATATATATATATATTATAATATATATTGTTTGTTTGTTTGTATGGAACCAGTGGTTATTCAGCAACAGGACCAACAGCTTTACGTGGCTTCTGAACAACATTGAGAGTGAACTTCTATCACCAGAAATACACATCTCTCACTCCTCAATGGAATGGACGAGAATCAAACTCGCATCTACCGAGTGGGATGCCAACACCATATAAACCATGCCACTGAGTGTCACATACACTATAACAATCTTATATTCACAAACATCATAGTATAAATTTCATTTAATATCAAATTCACTCTACATCAGAATAACAGACTAAAGGGGAATTTTGTTGGTGAAAAGAAATGCCCCATCAGGAAGACTATCTCCCACATGATTTGGAAGCAACGACTTTCCTAGTGACAGCCACCACTTAGCTACTATCTTGCTGAATGGTTAATGTCACTGAAAATTTGTCACTTCTCAACCATTCAGGAATTTGAGTATCTCCAGTGACAAATCACTTATCATTATAAATCATACAGTACCTTCTATGCATGCTACTCAAAGGTTGGGTGAATTTGATATTAAGTATTTGTACCTCAATCTTTTTTAATACATTATATATATATATATTATATATTATATATATATATATATATATATATATATATATATATATAATATATATATATATACATCTATATATATATATATATATATATATATACTATATATATCTATATATATATATATATATATATATTATATATATATATGTAATTGACAGTTTATAAAGCCTAAAAATATATAATGATAAATATAAGGTTGCCACTTAACAGATTTTTGCCAATGATGGGGGTTCTAGAACCTATATATATATATATATATAATATATATATATATATATATATATATATATATATATAATATATATATATATATTATTATATCTATATATATTATATAATATCTATATATATCTATTATCTATATATATTATATATATAATATATATTTTTTAATATACTATTATTACGTATATATGTATATATATATATATATATATATATATATATATATGCATACATACCATAACATACTACATACATATTTATAGTTTATATACATATATATTTATATATATATAATATATAATTATATATAATATATATAATATAATTATTATTAATTTTTATATATGTGTGTGTGTGTGTGTGTGTGTGTGTGTGTGTGTGTGTGTGTGTGTGTGTGTGTGTGTGTGTAATGGAATTGTGGGGGTTAGGTTCTTGAACATCCTCCATTGGCAAAAATCTGTGAAGTAGTGACCTTATATTTATAAACCTTTCCCACACTGTTTTGTTATTAATACTTCCCACACTGTTACTAACCATTCCCACACTTACAAACACTTCCTATGCACTTAAACAGTTTCTACACTCTTAAACGTACATCACAAAAAAAGGGCAATCTGTATGGTGAGAATGACACTGCCAGCTGGGATTGAGGGAGGAGAGACAGGTTCCCCCCTTACGAAACCAAAATGGTAGCAGCATGTAAAGATTGATAAAATCAATTTTATTCACATTTTGCAAGGATAATCAAAGGAATTGATAATATGTGTCTGACTGCATATCTGTATGAGAGAGAGAGAGAGAGAGAGAGAGAGAGAGAGAGAGAGAGAGAGAGAGAGAGAGAGAAATCAGCATCCAGCAGATGTAAAAACAATCCATCAAGCATGTATATTTGTCAATGTGTTTACATTTGGATCTTGAGTGCAAGGAAATTAATTATGACAACACATCAACTTGCTGTTGGCAAGCAGCATAATTTAAAATTATCATCCAATAAACATGAGGATTTTACAAACAAGTAATAAATAAAAAATACAAGTAAGAAAAGGAAAGAGAGGATGAAAAATTTTCACAAGGAATTCATTTAAACAATTAACACAAGGCAAGCAGGAGCAGAAGCTGAACGCAGAACCAGTGGGTTTCATGATGGGATGAGTTACTTTTACAGTGCTAAAAGTTGTAAAAAGCAAGTGTCAAATGATAAGAATTTTATTATAACAAAAACCAATTCAGGCAAATCGAGTGTATGTGAAAGAAACGGGCGAAATGTAGTGAAAGAGAAAAATATCTTGAGCCCAGCTGGGAAGTCCATGGGAAGCAGACCCGTCACCACCCCTCCTCCCTCTCTCTCTCTCTCTCTCTCTCAGCCCAGTCTTGAACATTCACTCACCTAGGACTCTTTTCATTTCTGTACAGTGGAAGCCCGTATTCACGAGGGATGTGTACCAACCCCTTCTGTGCATAGCTTGAAAACACGAATACTTAGAACCTCTACAAAAATACTTAAAACTGCCTATTTTGTTAGTTCAAACTCAAGAAAAACGCACTAAAAAGGCTTATACAGTAGTACCTCGAGATACGAAATTAATCCGTTCCGAGGCGCCCTTCGTATCATGAGGTTTTCGTATCTTGGACCACATTTTACATGTAAAATGGCTAATCCGTTCCAAGCCCTCCAAAAACACCCCAGTAAATTATATTTCCAGGTCTAAAACACATGTTCTAGGGTTACGACACCGATCCGACGGAAGAAATATGACTCCAAAAAGGCAAAATACTGTACATACTTGAGTAATATTCAACTGCATGTAATGTTCAACCCCATTTTTACTGCATATATTAGGACTTTAGCATATGTCCCTTAGCAATAAGCCTAGCCTATGTTAGCGGTTGCTACTGTAGCCTAGTCTATGATTCTGACATCTAAACCTAAGAGCTAAAAGCTTAGAATATGCCAATAAAATGTATAAATAATCAGTATGTACTCATTTCAAATAATTATTAAATAATCATTAACTATAATACACAAACAAACAAAAAAAACCTTCCAATAGATTGTTTACATTCAGCTCTTACCCGTCTTACGAGTGCCGAACGAACGCCAAGCAATCATTTTTCCTAGCACACAGTAAGCCATAAATTTTCATTAGTATCTCTCTTCAACTAATGAACTACCAAACAGTATAATAACCATTCATTTCTATTCTTTATTCTATATTTACCTAATGGAGATACCGAGTTACTGACAGCTATAATGAAACATACGTATATGTAACGTAATAATAAAACAGAAGAAGAATTCTAAAAAATACGTATTTGTTGGCAGTCTGATTTATTTTATATTTTATATCTAATTCACAATTTTTTTTATTAAATGTATTACATGTACTCATTTCAAATAATTATTAAGTAACCATTAACTATAATAAACAAACAAACAAAAACTTCCAAACTTCTGTTTACATCCAGTACTTACGAGTATCGAACTATCGCCAAGCAATCACTTTACACAGTAAGCCATAAATTTTCATTATCTCTCTTCAACTACTGAAACTACCAAACAGTATAATAACCATTCATTTCTATTCTTTATTCTATATTTACCTAATGGAGATACTGAGTTACTGACAGCTATAATGAAACATACGTATATGTAACGTAATAATAAAACAGAAGAAGAATTCTAAAAAATACGTATTTGTTGGCAGTCTGATTTATTTTATATTTTATATCTAATTCACAATTTTTTTTATTAAATGTATTACATGTACTCATTTCAAATAATTATTAAGTAACCAATAACTATAATAAACAAACAAAAAAAAACTTCCAAACTTCTGTTTACGTCCAGTACTTACGAGTATCGAACTATCGCCAAGCAATCACTTTACACAGTAAGCCATAAATTTTCATTATCTCTCTTCAACTACTGAAACTACCAAACAGTATAATAACCATTCATTTCTATTCTTTATTCTATCTTTACCTAATGTTTTTTTTTTTATTAAATGTATTGCATGAATAAGTTTTTCAATTTACAGCATCCTTTTACCAATAGAATACTTAAAGCACAAGGGGTAGATGCTGACCAATAGGAGAGCAGGACCTTATGGGGTGACTAGCATCAGGAACCAATGGGAGAGCGGGAGGATGGTGGCGAGTTTACTCAGTTGGCGGCGCGGGAGTTTTAAAATTGTTCTCGGTGGTCCGGGCGAATCTCGGGACTTTACAGCAACAACCTTTCGTATCTTGAAAACTTTTCGTATGTAGAGCTGTAAAATTTTTCGTATTTGCTTTCGTATCTCGAGTTTTTCGTAAGTTGAGCCTTTCGTATGTCGATGTACCACTGTACCTGGTTTTTTAAAATAGTTTTATCACAAAAAGGTGCATTTAATCATGAAATTGATATAAAAATTCAGAAATTTGTGGATATTTCTCATTGAGAAATACCACGAAGACGCAAAACTCCTGGCAAATAATGGGAATATAAGGTCCATAGAGAAGTCCGCAAATACGCGAGTCTGCAAATCCAAAGTCTGTAAACAGCTGGGGTCAACTGTACTGCATTTTATTGTTTTTATACTGTCTGTATCATTATATTAAATTTGTGAATTTGCCCTCTTTAATTTTCTTTATGTGAATAGTTACTGCTTTTATGTCCATACAGTAATGTTTTTATTTTTTCTTCTCCTTTTCTCCTCAATAATATAAATGCTCCCTCCCTCCACCTCATGTCAGCAGTATGTTAATCTTTTATGTTAAGGTTTTGGTGAAATGACTTATTTCATTTATTTTGTTGAATATGGTTATCAAGTCATATTTAAGACTTAAAAAAACGTAGAACAATGAACGACCTTGTCTCATGTAAGTCAAGTATCTAGATACTCGTTTATGCTGACTAGCCCTTAATTAAATGCCTATTGGACATATTTTACGTCGACTAAAATTGTCTGTCGTTTGCTTAATTGACGTATTTTACATTGAATAAAAAAAAGTTTTTTTAAACATTTGCAGAAAAATAGTTATAGGCCTACTTAGGCCTACTTGGCGAAAAATTTGGAATCAGGCGATTTGAGGGATGCTGGGAGTTCACAGACCAAGCTGTTGTTTTGTTTACAAGCGTTACCCAGGCCTGCATGCGCGAATTTCTTTATTCTCGCACTAAAAAGGCATCAGCGACACATCTCAGAAATTCTTTCTTCACTTGGTCGTAATTTTTGCACCGTTTTATATTAGCCGTTACATAGTTTTATATATGAAAATGTGTGCAATTTCATGTGGAATACAACATAAAACAAACCATGGTTGTAGCTTTCATCAGTTTTGAAATATTTTCATACAATCACGATGTGCCAAAATTTTAATCTTCGATCAACTTTGACTCGACCCCGTTACATAAAGTTTTATATATGAAAATGTGTGCCATTTCATGTTGAATACAACAAAAAACAACCCATGGTTGTAGCTTTTATCAGTTTTGAAATATTTTCATATAAATCACAATAAGTGCCAAATTTTCAACCTTCGGTCAACTTTGACTCGACTGAAATGGTCGAAAAACGCAATTGTAAGCTAAAACTCTTACATTCTAGTGATATTCAATCCTTTACATTCATTTTGCAAAAAATTGGAAGACTCTAGCATAATATTTTGATTTATGGTGAAGTTTTGGAAAAAACTTTTTCCTTACGTCTGCGCAGTAACTCCGCCGAAAAAATCAGGAATTCTTTCATCAGTTTGTCGTAATGTTGCACCATTTTATATTAGCCGTTACATAAAGCTTTATATGCGAAAATGTGTGCAATTTCATGTAGAATACAACAAAATAACAACCCATGGTTGTAGCTTTTATCAGTTTTGAAATATTTTCATATAAATCACAATAAGTACCAAATTTGCAACCTTCGGTCAAGTTTGACTCGACTGAAATGGTCGAGAAACGCAATTGTAAGCTAAAACTCATACATTCTAATAATATTCAATCATTTACCTTCATTTTGCAACAAACTGGAAAACTCTAGCACAATATTTTTATTTATGGTGAATTTTTGAAAAAACACTTTTTCCTTACGTCCACGCGGTAATGCTGCTGAAAAAATCAGAAATTCTTTCGTCAGTTTGTCATAAAGTTTGCACAGTTTTATATCAGCCGTTACATAAGGGTTTATATATGAAAATGTGTGCAATTTCATGTAAAATACAACATAACAACCCATGGTTGTAGCTTTTATCAGTTTTTAAATATTTTCATGTAAATCACAATAAGTGCCAAAATTTCAACCTTCGGTCAAATTTGACTCAACTGAAATGGTCGAAAAACGCAATTGTAAGCTAAAACTCTTACATTCTAGTAATATTCAATCATTTACCTTCATTTTGCAACAAATTGGAAAACTCTAGCACAATATTTCGATTTATGGTGAATTTTTGAAAAACACTTTTTCCTTACATCCGCACGGTAACTCTGCTGAAAAATAAGAAATTCTTTCGTCAGCTTGTTGTAATGTTTGCACAGTTTTATATTGGCCATTACATAAAGTTTAATGTATGAAGATGTGTGCAATTTCATGTAGAATACAACAAAAAACCCAACCCATGGGTGTAGCTTTTATCAGTTCTGAAATATTTTCATATAAATCACGATAAGTGCTAAAATTTCAACCTTAGGTCAAGTTTGACTCGACTGAAATGGTCGAAAAACGCAATTGTAAGCTAAAACTCTTACATTCTAGTAATATTCAATCATTTACCTGCATTTGGCAACAAATAGGAAAATTCTAGCACAATATTTCGATTTATGAAGAATTTTTGAAAAACACTTTCCTTACGTCTGTGTGGTAAATCTGCCGAAAAAATCAGAAATTCTTTCATCAGTTTGTCGTAATGTTTGCACCATTTTATATTAGCCGTTACATAAAGTTTTATAGATGAAAATGTGCGCAATTTCATGTAGAATACAAAAAAATAACCCATGATTTTAGCTTTTATCAGTTTTGAAATATTTTCATATAAATCACGGTAAGTGCCAAAATTTCAACCTTCAGTCAACTTTGACTCAACCGAAATGGTTGAAAAACGAAATTGTAAGCTAAAACTCTTACATTCTAGTAATATTCAATCATTTACCTTCATTTTGCAACAAATTGGAAAACTCTAGCACAATATTTCGATTTATGGTGAAATTTAGTAAAACACTTTTTCCTTACTTCCGCTCGGTAACTCTGCAAGAAAAATCAGAAATTCTTTTGTCAGTTTGTCGTAATGTCAGCACTGTTTTATATAAGCCGTTACATAAAGCTTTAAATATGAAAATGTGTGCAATTTCATGTAGAATACAACAAAAAACCCATGGTTATAGCTTTTATCAGTTTTGAAATATTTTCATATAAATCACGATAAGTGCCAAAATTTCAACCTTCGGTCAACTTTGACTCGACCAAAATGGTCGAAAAACGCAATTGTAAGCTAAAACTCTTATATTCTAGTAATATTCAATCATTTACCTTCATTTTGCAACAAATTGGAAAACTCTAGCACAATATTTCGATTTATGGTGAAATTTAAAAAAAAACTTTTTCCCTATGTCCGCGCGGTAACTCTGCCAAAAAATTATAAATTCTTTTGTCAGTTTGTCGTAATTTTTGCACCGTTTTATATTAGCCGTTACATAAAGTTTTATATATGAAAATGTGCACAATTGTATGTAGAATACAACAATAAATAACTCATGGTTGTAGCTTTTATAATATTTGAAAAATTTGCATATAAGTCACGACAAAAAGAAAAAATTTGACATTCGGTC